>NC_057862.1:33660000-33755000 GCF_019393635.1 Dromiciops gliroides | reverse complement strand
ATACCCAGAAAGAATCCCCCACTAGAGTAGAGCCAGAAAGAATCCACCAGGGTGTCCAGCTTTCAATTTAAGGTCACTACCTTGTCAAAGAACCTAGGTTTGAATCCCTGCTCTTCTTGAGGTGACCTTGGACAAGTCACTGGAACTCTCTAAGCCTCAGTTTTTTCCCCTGAAAAATGACAGGGTTGGACAAGCTGACCTCTCGAGTTCTTTCCAGTTCTAAATCTCTGACCCTAATCTATGGTCTAAGCCAGCTAGGCTAGAACCAAAAAGATCCTGTTCCCTTTGCAATGAGGTAAAGACCTTCCTCCCTGCCTTCCAGGGCCAGGGATAAAACCAGGACATTGGGAGGTATCTTCTTACACAAGAACAGAAAGAGAGAGCAAAGAGAAGGAGCCAAGTGTATGGAGAAATGTCAGCAGGGGCAGCTAGGTGGCGCAGTGGATAGAGCACTGGCCCTGGATTCAGGAGGACCTGAGTTCAAATCGAGCCTCAGACACTTGACACTTACTAGCTGTGTGACTTTGGGCAAGTCACTTAACCCCAATAGCCTAACCAAAAAAAGAAAAAAGAAAAAGAAAAGAAATGTCAGCGTTATTCTTGTGGGAGCTCAAGTCCCAAGACTGACACTGGTCATGAGAACAGGAGTAAGCCAGGCCACTTCTTGGGCTTGTGGGCACCATCACTGCCACAGATTGTGGTGACCCAATTATAGAGAACTGGGCTTGGAGGCCGTGACCAATGGGGTGCCTCAGTTTCTCCAAGGCAGGGGAGACAAAAGATGTCCTGTGGCATTTCAGGAACCCTTGAAGAAGAGGAGGAACTAACCCGATTCCTGCCCACGAATCTCAGGACAAACGTGGATTCTACCCCTTTTAGCTCAGGATTCTTCTCTCGTTAGGTCAAGGTTGATCTGTAAACATTATTGATTTGTGTTTGAGGAAACTAGTCTCCATTTAGGAAGGACACTGATCATCGTGTGACCTCCAGAGGAACGTGACCAGGTGAGTGGCAAGCCTGCAGTTCGTGGCATATGAGAATCAGTTGAAGAAGCTGAGAATGTCTGCCTTGGAGAAGAGAAGATGGGGTCATGACAGCTTGTCTTTAAGGATGTGAAGGAGAGTCAGAATTGTTCTGCTTGGTCCCTAAGGGCAGGATCAAGAGGGAGGGCTGGAAATTGTAAAGAGGCATATTTAGACTTGATAAGGGGGTAGGAGGAAGACTCTTCATGATGAGAGCAGGCTGACCCACACCAAAATGGGCTGCTGTAGGAGGCAGTGTTTTCCCCCTCATTGTTGATGTTGCTGCTGAGTCATTTCAGTTATGTTTGACTCTTTGTGACCCCATTTGGGGTTTTCTTGGCAAAGATACTGCAGTGGTCTGCCATTTCCTTCTCCAGCTCATTTTACACATCAGGAACAGAGTCAAACAGGGTTAAGTGACTTACCCAGGGTCACACTGGTAGTACATGTCTGAAGCTAGATTTGAACTCAGGTCCTCCTAACTCCAGGGCTGGTGCTCTATCCACTGTGCCACCTAGCTGCTCCAATTGCCCACCCATTGGGGGTCTTCCATCAAAGCCTGGAGGACCAGTTTGGAACTATCTTGTAGAGGGGATACTTGTGAATTGGATAAGACGAATTCCTACATTCCTTTCTTATCTAAAATTCTATGATTCTAACCCAGTAAGGTAGGCACTGTAAGTTTTATTATCCCCAGTATGCCTGAGAGGAAAGTGAATGACATGAAGGGACTTATATCCAGGGTCCCACATCTGGCAAGTATCTAAATCAGGATCCATTGTTCAGTTCCAATGTCCCTAAGTCCAGAGCTCATGGGTGTACACTGTATTGCTTAATTCTTTTTTTTTGTGGGGCAATGGGGATTAAGTGACTTGCCCAGGGACACACGGCTAGCAAGTGTCAAGTGTCTGAGGCCGGATTTGAACTCAGGTCCTCCAAAAATCCAAGGCCGGTACTTTATCCACTGTGCCACCTAGCTGCCCCTGTACTGCTTAATTCCTCATCCCTCGAACCACAGATCAAAGAACCTATTGGCCTCAGAACACATCCCACCTGGCCTTCCAGCCCTCTAGTCTTTGGGATTACAGGACACAGGACAAATGGGGCAGGTTCAATTGGGAAGGGAAGATTCAATTGACCTCCGTTCTTCCTGTGGAGCCCAAAGATGCCATCCAAGAATACCTGAGGTGGCAGGGTCTTTAGATATAGAACAAGTGGGTTTCACCTTCCACCTGTTAACCTTGCTTCCGACTTGTGGAGCCAAACAGGAAAAAAAAATCAAATTCCTCACTACCTGAGTGATCTTGGACACATAACTTAAAATCTCGGGGCTTGTTTTCTTGCCTGTAAATGTTTGAAGACAGCTTTCCACATCCCAAATCCGCTCTTCAAATCAACCATCCCTACTTCCTTCAACCAATACTTACTTGCATACCGCAAGAACATAAGTGCCTTGAGAGCAGGAACTTGGGGTGGTCGGTCTTCCTTTTTTTTTAACCCTGGTGTCTTGAGTGCAGTAGGTGCTAAAGAAAAGTTTGCTGGATCTTGAGGCTTTGGTGCTCTCCAGCTTCTGAATGTCCTTACCAAACTTTATGCTCAGAATTGAACACAGTGGCCTTGATAAGGTCTGGGCAGTAAGGCAAGAAGCTCAGCCTTCTAAAGCTCAGGCTTCTGTTGATGTCACCTAAGACAGGGTTAGTTTTTCTAGCGGTTGCATCTCCCTGTTGACTTGTATCAAGCTTGTAGTCCACTGAAACCTCCCAGATCTTTTTTCATACAAACTGTTGTCTAGTCCTGCCCCATCCCTTCCCATTCTGTCGGGTCCTGGTCAAAGAAATGTTGTTTTAACTTTGTTCACTCCCTGTGCCCTCTCGACCACTTCCCCTGAGCTCTTTGTGGCATTTTCTCATGATTTCAAAGCCCCTAGGCTGACAAACTCTCATGGGCAGCAGCCCTTACTTCAGGTGAGTAAACAGAGATTCAGATACCAAGTCTCACAGCCAGAAAGGAGTAGGAGAGAAGGAATGATGGCGTGTTGTTCTACACTGGGAGTCAGGAGATCTGCTTTGGAATCCTAACTCTGCTACTATTGGCTAGCTATGTGACCTTGAATGAGCAGGTGACCTTGAGCAAATGTGCTCCCCTTTCTGACCTCAGATCCCTCCTCTAGAAAACAAGGTTAGCTGATGTGACCTCTAAAGTCCCTCCTAGCCCTGAATTTATGACCCTGTGATCTTTAGCAAGTCATTTTTACCATTCTGGGTCTTAGTTTCCCCATCTGCAAAATGAGAGGGCTGGATGGCTCAACTGTGAAGGTGCTTTTTAACTCTGAATCAATGATTCCAGAATCCTATTAACCTGGGCAAAGCCCTTCGCCTAAACCTTACTTTTGTTCAGACACACTACAGTTCAGTCAGACTGTCCCCCACCTCCAAATCTTTGCATTGGATTTTCCCATTCCTGGAGTGCACTCCCTCATCACTCTTGTTTCCCAGAAGCCTTAGTTTCCATCCAGGCTCTGCTCAAGCTCTACCTTCTACACTAGCCCCCCCCCCCCCAACTGCACCCCAGCTGCTAGTTCCTTCCCCCCAAAACCAATGTCTATATTTTGTATCCATTTTCTATAGGTGTACGTTGTCTCCCCGGGTAGAGTGTAAGCCCCTTGAAGACAGGGATTGTGTTCACTTTGTCTCTGTGTCTCTAATGCCCAGCCTAGTGTCTGACACATATTTTAGTCAATGCCTGATCAATCGAGTCACCTCCCTGTGCCTCAGTTTCCTTTTCTGTAAAAGGAGATGACACAACAATCATTATATTCCGACCCCACCCCCACCCCGGGGGTGGCTGTCAGGGAAGTGCTTTGTAAACCCTGCAGGCTTCTGTTACATAAACGTTGGCTATGATTCTCTTCCTCAGCTCCGTCTCCTCCACAGTACGGCACAGGCCTGCACACAGGAAGCTATCAACTAATGAGTGATTGATTGATGGAGAATGGAGAATCCGCCCAGTCTCCTCTTAATGGATCTGTGATTGTGTGTGTGTGTGTGTGTGTGTGTGTGTGTGTGTTGGGGAGGGGGCGGGGGGAGATGGAGGTGGAGGTGGAGGGAAGGGGGAGGAAGAGATTCATCTGTTGACAGAAAGGTAAATTTCACCTGAATGAAGACGCGCGGAGCCGGCCGATCGATGAGAGATTGTGGGCTTAATAAGCCGAGGGGCTTCCTTCCTGCAGCTCTTGCACATTAAGAATGATTCCACTTGCAAACAAATAATTTGTACGCTATCTGCCCAGCCCTGAGTGAGTGGAGCACCTCCCATTCATCCTGGATTAATCCCAGAAGCCATCTCTTTTGTTTCAGCTGCCTCTACAACTCTTCCTTTCCTGAGGGAGCTTTCTCTCCAGCTTCTGAGGCATATCAAGGTGGAACTTGGAGTCAGGAAGACCTGGGCTCTAGTCCTGCCTCATATACCTACTTCCCACCTATGTGGTCCTAGGCAAGTCACTTCTCCCTTTAAAACCTCAGTTTCTTGATCTATAAAATGGGGGGAATAATTATACTTAAGGAAGCAGCATGAGGTACTAGATTAAAAGTACTCCTCACTGTGGGACCCTGGGCAAGTCATTTAACTTCTGCCTACCTCAATTCCTTCAACTGCAAAATAAGGATAATAATAGCACCTACTTCCCAGTGTGGTGGGGATCAAATATTTGGAAAGTACTTTGGAAAACTTAAAGCACTATTTGGGACTCAGGTATCCCTCAAAAGCCTTACTGCAGCTCTAAGCTTTAAGTTATTAAAAATAATAACTTAACACTCTACAAAGACATTTGGGACATCCTACAGAGATGCAAACCACCATCATCATGCCTGTTATTATCATTATGATGATGGCTATGAACTTTAAGCTCTTTTTTTTCTTACACTCCGACTTATCATGAAATCTGCTTAATTCTCCTTTCAAAATTCCTCTCCTAGCAGTACCTCTGTCTCCATCCCCACTTCCACTATCCAAGTCTAGACCCTCATCACTTTAGAGTAGGAGTCCTGGTATATTACAACGAGACCTGGTCTTGGAGTCAAAACACCCAAGTTCAAATCCTGGCTTTAGAATCGAATAACTATGATCTTAGAGAAGTTGGGGCCTCTCTCTGAGCCCATGTCCTTCTTTGTAAATTGGGGGTAATGATACCTACAATATTCACCTCCCCAGACTGTTGTGAGGAAAGCACTTTGTCTTCTCCGAAGTGCTAGGGTTAGTTAGGGAAGTTATTGCTAACGATGCCACATAGAGTCAGTGGTCTCTATGTCCCTAGTCCCAGGATCCAGAGCACAGTGGAAAGATCCTGCAATAAGGGGACCTGGAGTCAAACTCCAGCTGCTCCTGGGAATCTGTGTGACCTTGGGCTGCACTTTTCTGGGGCTCAGGTTCTTCATCTGTAAAATGAGGACAGTAGACTCTACAATGTCTAATTTCCCTTCCAGCCCTAAATCTATGGTCCTTTGATCCATTCTATAAAAGCTGCCAGTCAAGTCACTTAACCCCAGTTGCCTTAAACATCCGGGGCCATCTCCAGTCGTCCTGATGTATATCTTGCCACTGGACCCAGATGGCACAGCCCTGCCTCACTGAAATCCAATTCCCTGCAAGTCATGATATCACCCTGATGTCATGGTCCTCTTTGAGAAGGACCAACAACAACAATTACAAGTAGATAGCTGTATAGCTGTCTCAGTCAAAAGATATCCCACTTAAAGACGAAACAAAACAAAACAAAACAAAAACCAAAAGCTGCCAGTTTTCCTAAAAAGCTCACTCCATCAAGGCACTCCTTTGCTCCAGGACCTACTAGGGCTCACAAATGCCCATCCCATATTCTATGGATTTGAAAGATTTAAAGGTGGAATGGGACTGCAAAATCACTATATTTAAAGCTGAAAGTGCATGTAGAGGTCATCTGGTTTAATCTTCCCATTACAGTGGAGGAACAGAGGCCTAGAGTGGTCACTCAGACATATACATGCTTGACTGCCCCTGGCATTTATTGCCCATAATCTATAATACAGGATTTCTAAGCTCCCGTCTGGTCCTAATTGCTAGGAGTGCTCTGTCTGTTGAGAGACAAAATCATCAAAATCACAGAGCATGAGAGCTAGAAGAGACCCTACAATCCATTTTACAGGTGTGAAACTGAAAGCCCAGAAAGGGGAAATGTCTTCCCCATAGTCCTATGGCCAATATTTGAGTTCTAAGGCACATTAGAAACCATTTGCTACAGCCTCTATCTCAGGCAGATGGACAAATGGGAGACCAGAGGAAGTGACTGTCCCAAGGTCACACTGAGGGTCAGTGACAGAACATGACCTTATCTCCTGACATCTAATCCAGTGTTCTAACCGCTGTTCCACATGGTCTTTTCGAATAGTGGTATTCTCTCACTATATGTGAGTCCATTCTCCCAGCAAAAGAGTCCTGGGGCTGTGTCTTCTCCATTGTCCATGGTCCCTGGGAGAGAACTAGAAAGACAGTTGGGGAAATATAGCATCATTGACCTAGAGCCAGAAGAAAGCTCAGAGGTCATCTTACAACTGTACTATTGAGGAAAATCACACACAAAGAGGTTAAATGACTTGATCAAGATAACTAGGGCAACAAATGGCCAAGATAGAATCGGCCACCGTTTACTGACTCAAATACCACACTCTGTCCTCTCTTCCTCCTCCTCCCCTCCCTCCAACCCTTCCTTCCTTCTTTCCTTCTCCCTTCTTTCTTCCCTTAAGCCTCCTACCCTTTCTTCCTTCTTTCCCTCCTATTTTCTCACCCCTTTACTTCCTTCTCTCCCTCTCGCCTCCCTTCCCTTCTTCCTTCTTTCCTTTCTTCTTTCCCTTCTTTCCTTCCCCCTCCCTCCCCCTTCCTTCCTCCTACCCTCCTCCTTCCCTCCCTTCCTTTCTTCTTCTCTCCTGCCCTTCTTCCCTTCCTTCCTTCCTTCCTTCCTTCTTGCCTTTATTTCTTCCTTCCTACCTTCCCTCCTTCATCCAACCCTTTCACTTTACAGAGGAGAAAAGTAAGGCCCAGAGAGGTTTGGTGATTTTCCCCAAGCCACAGAGGTGGCAAATGTCAGCCATGAGATTCTAAAAGGCTCCTCTGTCTCTGAACTTGGCGCACCCTACCCCACAGCCAGCTGTTCAACTACATAGTGGCAGTTACAACATGACCACACCTAGGGACCAGAGTGAGACACAAGAGCCTGGAAAATGTGAAACCCTTGGAGCCAGGAGACCTGAGTCCCAGACCAGTGTCTGCCATTAGGTACTGGGACCATGGACCTAGTACTTTAATCCTCCAACCCTCAGTTTCTTTATCAATAAAATGGGAATAACCCTTGTGCCTAGGGGTAGTGTGGCAGTGGATAGAAAGATCTGGGTTCAAATCCTTCCTCTAACATATCCTGGCTCCAATACCGTGGACAAGGCTCACAATTCCTCAGTGACCCAGGGAGCTCTCTAAGATTATGTTGTGGATAGGCATTGGCAGAAAATGTTTCCACAAGATGAGTCCCCTACATCAAGGAAATCGTGGACCCAGACAAAAACAAACGAACCAATTGATCTACGTCACCAGGGAGTTCTGGGGCCTGAGGACCTGTAGCCATCCACTAAGGCAAATCTCTACCCATCTAGAACTCAAGTCTCTTTTAAAAGAGGCCTCTGAGACTCAGAGGTTAAGGGACTCCCCCTCTGTTGTCCCAGGAAAATCAGAATCAAAGGCAGGATCTGAACCTGACTCTTCCTGATGTCATCTGAGCAGCGCTCCATCTACAACCACCACTGTGGGTAAACCTTAAGGCACCATGGAAAGAGAAGTTATTATTATTCTAGTCCCTCCTTGCTACCAGGCAGGAATAACACCATGTCTGGAGACCAGCCTACCTGCCTGCCAGGGCCCTCCGATCTCTTCCTCCTCCTGCCCCGCCCCACCCCTGTGTGTCACCCTATCCCAATTAGCCTTCCAAACACAGTCCCATCCTCTGGGAGAGACGATTGTAGAGTGAGTTGACCTTTCGAAGGGGCTGGCCTCTCCCAATTCAATTTATTTACACAGGCAGCTGAGGGAGCGGCAGCCACATCACTGCGACTGTGATTTGAAAGTAGGACAAGCCAGTGAAAGAAAAAAAAGATAGAGGAAAGGCGGGGGGTGGGGGGAGAGTGATAGTGGATAAGGGAGAGAGGGGAAAAAAGAGAAGAAAAAGCAGGTGCAGACTATATAAAACCCTCTGCTTGCACAATACAACCCTGGACAGGCGAGTTATTCATCATTCCAGCCTCCTTGAACGACCTTGGAAGGAAGAGGGGGCAAACCTGGGAGCCTGCCTGAAGGAGAGGGGGAAGAAGGGAGGGAGGGAAGAAGAGAAGGGAGAGAGGCCGGGCAGGACTGAGATGGTGGACATGGGACTAGCAGGATGAGGGGCCATGGGACAGAGGGAGACACGTAGAACTCTGCCTTGGTGTTCTCCTTGTCATTGGGTTCTTTCCTTCCTCAATGGGATGGATCCATTACTTTTTTTTTTTTTTTTTTTTTTTTTGCGGGGCAATGGGGGTTAAGTGACTTACCCAGGGTCACACAGCTAGTAAGTGTTAAGTGTCTGAGGCTGGATTTGAACTCAGGTCCTCCTGAATCCAGGGCCAGTGCTTTAACCACTGCACCATCTAGCTGCCCCAATCCATTACTTTTTAGAGAAGTACCTGCTGCCAAGGATGTCCCCCCTCCTCTGCTCTTCCCCGCCCCGGGCTGGTTTCTAAGGCATCATAGTGAGTGTGGGGAAGCCCCAGAGATGGTGAGAGGTAGTGGAGGCCTGGATTCCAATCCCATTTCTTCCACTGACCCCATTGGCCAAGTCTCTTGATCTCTAGTCTCCTCCGTACATGAGGGGGTTGGACCTCTAAGGTCCATTCCAACTCTCCATCTCTGATGCTGGGGGACCAGCATCTCTGTGGCTTCACTTCCCTTGTCCCTGATTTTCGACCCCTTTTCTCTTTCCTCCTTCCCAAACCCCAGGAAGGACTATAGCATTAGGAGCTAGAAGACACCCTATAGATCACCTGTTTAAACTGCCTCATTTTACAGATGCAGAAACCAAGTCTCAGAAGAGGTGAAGTGACTTGCAGCACAGGTAGGATCCCGATCCAGGTGCACTGACTCTAATTGTTGTACTACTCACTGCAGTGGGCTTCCTTCTGCGGACATCATCTCCCCTTCCTTCTCTTCCTGCCTCCATCTCTTCCCCATTATCCTTCTTCCTCTTCTACATCAGCCTCCTTTTCCTACCCTCCTTTCTCTTTGCCCTTTATCTATCACATCTTCCTGCTCCATCTGCTCATCACTTGTTAAGGCTGGGAATGACCTTAAAGATCATGTGGCCCAACTCATTGTTTTACAGATGGAGAAACTGAGGCTTGGAGACATGCAGCCGCTTGTTCAATGTTTCACAGCAAGAGAGAGGGAGAGGCCAGCCCAGGACCCTAGTCTCCTGAGCCCCAGTCTACAACTCTTCTGCCTGCATTGGGCTGGCTCTCCTTTCCCTCCTAGACACTGAAGGGGTCAGACTGGTGGCTTTCCTAGGCCTTCTGACTTACAGGGGACTCCACATACCACAATTTAGTGTTAGCTTCTCTGCATCCTCATCCCTGGCCTAGACTTCTTCCCCCCCTTCCCCCCTCCCCATGATTCTTTCTACAGTTTCTCTTCCTTTCTGTATGTTTCTTCACACATCTGGTCTTACCTCCTCACCCTGCAGACAGCCTTTCTCCCCTGCGGGCTCCTAGCAGAGGCTGGAGGCTCTAAGGAGGGTGAGACTTGGTCTCCTAGGCAACAGGGTAGCACAGTCCCACCAGGCAGGGGAAGGGAGGGTAGGGGAGGAGAGAAGAGGAGAGGAGAGGAGAGGGGAAGAGAGGATTTTCCAGGGCTAGGGCCATCCAAGAGAAATCTTGAAAGGAGAGGTGAAGGTTGGTGCAGAGAGGTAGTCACACTCAGCTGGCTCTAGCCTCTAGACTATCAGAAAAGGGTCTTTCATTGTGAAGAAATAAGATTCCAACCTGTGACCCCTGGGGACCTCACTTTGGCAACTGGCTATCCCCACTATAAACTGAGTACCTAGTGTGTGCAGAACTTTGGGGAGGGGCTAATGGCTCCAGGAATCCTGAGTCTGAGGAAATAGACATGATGGGTCCTGGGGGAAGTCCTAGCTTCAGAGAAATACACAGTAGGTGCTCAGTAAATAGGGGTAGAAGGGATGAAAGTTTCCTTCAAGGAAGAGAGAGAAGGGATAGAGAAAGGAAGGAAGGGGAATGGGAAGAAGAGGGAAAGAAGTGAAGGGGAATAGAGAAAAGAAGGGAAAGGAGGAGGAAGGGAGAAATAGAGGAAAGAAGGGAAAGGGAAGAGGGAAAGAAGAAAGAAGGGGAAAGGGAAGGAGGAAGGGAGAAATAGAAGAAAGAATGGAAAGGGAAGAGGGAAAGAAGAAAGAAGGGGAAAGGGAAGGAGGAAGGGAGAAATGGATACAAAGGGGGAAGGAAGGAAGAAAGGAAGGGAACGAGTTTGGTATGCGATATTCAGAGTCAGAGGACCAAGGTTCAAATCCCAGACCTGCTATTTGTTCTGTGTGTGACTAACTAGCCTCTCTGAACCTCAGTTTCCTCATCTGTAAAATGAGGAGATGGGTCTAGATGGTCTCTCAGGTCTCTCCCAACTCAAAAGCTCAGATTTTAGGAAGTGGGATGTGGGGCAGGTCAACAATTGGAAATTGAAGTAAGGCAGATTTTTCATGGATTAAAAGGAAAAAACCTGGGGCAGCTGGGTGGTGCAGTGGATAGAGCACCGGCCCTGGATTCAGGAGGACCTGAGTTCAAATACGACCTCAGACACTTGACACTTACTAGCTGTGTGACCCTGGGCAAGTCACTTAACCCTCATTGCCCCCCCAAAATAATAATAAATAATAATAATAATAATATAAAAAATAAAAGGAAAAAAACTAACAAGTAATGTGATGTTGTGCAACTGGGTCCTGGAGCCCAGAAGACCTGGGTTGGAATCTCAGCCACCCCACTCACTAGTTCTTTGCCCACAGAGCACTCCCATCACCCAGCAGAGCCTCAGGCCGTTCATTAACAAAATTAGGATTATCAGGACAGTCAGACCCGGGGCACAAGGTTGTTATGAAGTTCCAATCAGATAATGCATTTAATGCTCTTTGAAAACCTGCAGGAGGAGATGTATACACAACCACGGGTGGGGCAGGAATCACTGCCCTGGGAGGTAGTGAGGTCACTGTGACTGTAGATTCTATAAAGTCCCTTTTCAGCAACACTTTGTCTGTGGCCTCTGGATGGACACTTGAAATGGATTTTGCAGACACAGTCACTCCCCACGAGGGGCTCCTGATGGCAGACAGCCCCACTGATGCAAATCTAGAGAGCCTCCAGGCCATGAGTAAGCATGTGATACACAGGGATTGGAATTGCAGAAGCAGAACATTAAAACTGGGAGGGAAGTTTCGGGCTCACTTGGTCTAGCCCCTTCATTTTGTAGATGAGGAAACTGAGACCCAAAGAAGCCTGGTTGTGCATGTTCTGGGCCTCTGGATGGGATTTTCCCAATGTCACTTAACTAGTCAGTGGCAAGGCTAGGGACTCCACACACCCAAGACGTGGCTCTCCCCACCATATCACGTTGGCTTTCCCAAGGATTATTTGTCTAAGTTGGAGGGGAAAGATTTTTGGGGAGGTCATGAATGGGGAAAAGCCACACAACTAAAATAGGTGGGAGTTAAGGAAAGTTATCACCTCTCTGGCTCAATCTGGGATGTCTTTACAGATAAGGTGAAGAAAGAGGGCAGAGCGTGGGCTGGCTTCTAACCTGGCATCAATCAATCAACCAGTCAAGAAGCAGTAAGTGCACAGAACTGTGCTTGACAAAAATTAAATGGTGTCTGCCCTTGAGGTGTTTCCATTCTCTGAAAGAAACAATAAGTAGAAATATAGAATGGAAAAAATAAGTATAAATTAAAGATTCAAAATATATTCAAGGTAAGGAGTGGGGGAAGGAAGGTAGAGAGGCACTGGCATCTGGAGAGGAGGGAAAAGATGACAAATGAAATGTATAGTCTGAAGGAAAACAGGCCATCACTGTTCCACTTCATCCTCATCTCCTGCTCCACCCTCCACTCCCTTCCCAACCCCAAATCCATCTTTGCATCTCCTCCAGTCAGTGAGACATTCCCCTCCACGTCGCCATCCCTATCTCCATGTCTACATCTCTATCCCCACCCATACTAATCCCCTCTGGAAGACAATATAGAGCTACAGTGCAATGGAATTAGGCCCTCAGAGAAGTTCCACACCTCAATCTGGTCTCCAACCAGCTCAGAAAGAACCTTCCTGTTCTTCAGAAGGAGATAAGAAGCAGCAGAGCCTAGAGATGTCTAAGGCTGGAGAAGAAGATTCAAGGCGCTGTCCACTTCTGCTCTTCCCCTCACCAGGACTAAAGGGCTTTCTGCCTCTCTCTTTCCTCATTCATTCTACAGTTACTGAGAACAAACTGTGTACCTCAGGCTGCAGTTCCAGTACAAGGACTTCCTTCTCCCTTGTTCCTCCTTTCTTCTCTCCTTCCCCTTCTCTTCCCCTTTCTCTTATTTCTCCTTTCTTCCTTTCCTCCCCAGACCTCCTTCCCCTTTTCCTTTCTTCCCTCTCCCACTTTCCTTTTTCCTTTGGCTCTGCTTCCTCCCCTCCCCTCCTTTTCTCCCTTCTTCCCACCCTCCCCCACTTCCCCTTTCTCCTCCCCAACCTCTGCAGCTGGCACCCCAGCACTCCTCTCTCTCCCTGCCCCTGAACAGTCCTGTTATTATTCAGAAGAGCCTCCTGATTGAAAAGGCCCCTAAGGCATTTCGCAAATAAAAATCCTTTAATTGGGAAGTTGTTAACTTCTCAAAGAGGAATTTTAATTTTGCTCTCACCCCCCTCCCGTTCTCTTCCCCCAAACCAAGGTAATAAATGCAAAAGGCTAATAGTCAGATATTCCATCACCATCCACCCCATGCTGTCCTCCCCACTCCCCCCCTCCCTTTCACTGGCATTCAAAGCTCCTAGAGCCTATGAAGATTCCACCAAGGGGCAGGAC
This sequence comes from Dromiciops gliroides, assembly GCF_019393635.1. Lineage (NCBI taxonomy): Eukaryota > Metazoa > Chordata > Mammalia > Microbiotheria > Microbiotheriidae > Dromiciops > Dromiciops gliroides. Next base: position 33,741,810 of record NC_057862.1, on the reverse strand, counting down.
TAGGCAGCACAGTCAGCCTCCCACCCTACTCTGTCAGCAACAGACAAATTCTGTTCCATTCTGCAAACGCTGGTTAAGCCCCTACTATGTGCTATGCCCTGGGGATATAAAGATAAGAGACCAGCCCTGTGGTCAGAATGCTTAAAACTAACAGGGCCAAAAAAAACCCCAAAACAAAAAACTAATGGGGCCAGGCTAAATGGTCAGAGAACAAGGACAGAAATAATTATGCTATAAGAGAACACAAGATAAGTGCAATGGAGAGGTCCAGGCAAGATGCTATGAGCAATTTAAAGAGAATATTATTCATCATTATTATTATCAATAATAATTGTTGGTTTGATATTGATTATTATTGATATTTTTACTATCAATAAAACATATTTTATTTAATGTTTATTGATTAGTATTGATTATAATAACAATTAAATAGCTGACATGATTAGCTTCTCAAATCCATATATTAGCTTATCTGATCTTCACAGCAAGCCTGTGTAGACAAGCACTGTGGGTATTATTATCTCATTTTCCAGATGAGGAAATGCAGGTGAAATGATTTGCCCATGGTAGCAAGGCTAATAAATATCAGAGGTAGGCTTTGAACCCAGGTCCAGAGTTCTTTGCACTGAGCCACAGGACCTCTCCACTTCTGTGTGAAGGCAGTCATGGTGGTGCTGATGCCTGAGCAGGTCCCTGAAGAAAGAAGTTTCAACAGACAAAAGGGAAAATGCTTTCATCTTCTTGTCATTTTTAAATTTTTTTTATTTTTACTTTTTGGTGAGGTAATGGGGGTTAAGTGACTTGCCCAGGGTCACACAGCTAGTGTCAAGGGTCTGAGGTCAGATTTGAACTCAGGGCCTCCTGAATCCAGGGCCGGTGCTTATCCACCGCGCCACCTAGCAGCTCCCATCTTCTTGTCATTTTAAGACCAGATAGGGCTCCCTCCCCTTCCCCATATACCAGCAGCCAAATGTGAGAGGAGGGAGAGGAGGGGAAGAAAGAAGGAAGAAATGAGGAAGAGGAGGTGAAGGAAGAAGAGGAGGAGGAAGAGGAGGAGATAGTCAAATGTGAGAAGAGGAGGAAGAAAGAATAACTGAGGAGGAGGAGAAGAAGAAGAAGAAGGAGGGAGAAGAGGAGGGAAAAGGAGGGAGGGGGAAAGGAGACTGACATTTATATAAAAATCTAAAGCTTGCAAAATGTTTTCCATGTATCATGTTGTTCAATACTCAACAACGGTGAATAAGGTATATGCTATTTATTGTCCCATTTTATCGATGAGGGAGCCAAAGTGACTTTCCCAGCATCACCCAGTTAGTAAGTATCTGAGTGGTCTGAGCCTTCCAAACATCACAACTTAGCCATTCCATTTAATCGGCAAGCATTTATGAAGCCCCTACTGTGTTCTAAGCACTGGGGAGACAAAAACAACAATAAAACCATTTCCTGGACTCAAGGAGTTATGAGGGAGATAATGTACCTTTGCTCACACAGACTCTTCCACGAGAAAATCCAGGTCTTCTGGTTCACCCTGATCTTGTGTAAAGACCCGAAACTGATAGAGATCAAATCATTTCCATAAACATTAACTAAATACCTACTATGTGCTGGGGACTTGGAGACATGGAATTTAGGTAACTAAGGCATGATCTTTACTCTCTCCCAGAGCTCGTAGTTGGAAAGAAAGATTTGATTTCCAATCCTGGATTTGTCATTCTAAAACTCTGTGCATCTGTCACTTGACTTCTCTGGGACCTCAGTTTCCTGATCTGTCCATTGGGATGCTCTGCTGTCCTCACAGGGATATTGTGAGGATTAAATGAAAAATTAGGTGTAAAAGCACTTGGAAAAGTAAAAGTCTAAAGGGATTCCAAATGCCACCCATTCTCCAGACCTCATTCCAAGTCTTGCCTATCCCAGGAAGCCTTCCCTGGGCACCCTAGCCTGAGCACCCTTTCCTCCTCTGAATTCCTTCAGTCCTTATGGTCTGTTGGGAGCTATCTTTTCATGCCTGTGGATCTTTCTCCTCAATGAGAGTGGAAGGTCTTCAGGGAAAAAAAGCAGGAGGTCTTCTCCTTTGGTGTCTCCCATGGGCCCTGAAGAAGAGCTGGGCATCCAGATGGTGGGGGGAGCGGGGGAGGGAAGGAGGGCACGGCAAAGACTTGCTCCACACTGACACCTGCTGGGATATGCTGGGATTGCCTTTGTGTCCTCTTCCCCCGCCCCCATTTCCCACTTCCCACTCCTACCATCAACTCTGCCCAATGGTTGCTCTCTCAGACCTAGGTTGACTTGGGGACCCAAAGCCTAGTCCTGATGCCCTGGAGGGAAGAAGCAAGAGCAGGAGGAAAATGTTTATTCTTCATCGGGGCTGTGCCAGGATCCAATTTATTTCCTCAGAGTCCTCATTAGCACTGATTGGGTCTCAAGCCCCGAGCCAACTCCTGGAATAAACACTCTTCATCAGAACCTGCAGGTTTGGAAGCGAGCCCCGGCAGCCAGATCCCCTGCCCAAGGCAGGGTCAGGGCTTGGGGAGTCAGCGAGCTCACCCTCCATCACTATGAAATCTCACCTCCTTCCAATGAGAGAGCAGCTCTTTCCTAGATCTCCTTCCCTGATCACTAGACCCAAAGCGAGTCTTCCTTCCCCTGGGTTACCACAGCATATCATAGCATCATAGGGTCTTGAGCTAGAAGGGACCTTAGGGATCATTTAATGAAACTCCTCTATCTGACAAGGAAAGAAACTGAGGCCCCAGAAAAGGAAGGGACTTACCCAGACTTACAAAGCTACAAAATCAGACTCAGGATTTAAACCCAGGATCTCAGAGTCTAAATCCAGTGATCTTTCCACTAATCCACTTCCTAGACTATAACAGTATTAAAGGGAAAGGGGCCCTGAGACCTAGTTCCATCTCTCACATTTAGCCTCTCTAATGGATAGTTACACAACCTCTGCTGAAATGTTTCCAGTGACGGAGAGCTCACTACCAAATTTTACAGCCCATTCCCATTGTCGGACTGCACTGATTGTTTGGGATTATATTGATACATAGTGTCTTGCATTGCCTTCTAATAATTTCAGATTTCAGTCTTACATCGTTTCAATTAAGTTTCTCTCCCAACCAGACTCTGAGCTCCCCAAGGGCAGGGACTGTGTTTACTACTCTTTCTGTCTCCCTAGCCTGGTACAATCCATAAATATTTCATGCAAAGATGAATAAAAGAACACAACTTGTTTTTATAGGGATTAAAATGAGGCAAGAACACTGACTTTTCAAAAAGTATGTCTCTGATACTTACTATGGGACCTTGGACACCTACATCACAATTTCCAGGGCCGAGCCAATTTCTATGGTAGCCGGTACTTCTGAATCCTCTGGTGCTGTGCTATTGTATAGAGCTATTATAGCAGGTCCTTATGGACCTGCATTAATGAGGAGATGAGAATGATCAGTTACCATGTGAATAATTCTTCATGTATAAATGAAGCCAGTAAACTGCATATAAAAACAGCTTGTTCCATTACGTAGGTTAATGCTCCCTCGCATGTTACTTAAGCATTTTGTTAATAGTAGGTTAATAAATATTGGTTACATTGATGGTGTCATGCAGAAGGTCTAGCAATATCATTCCCTTTCTCAAGAATCCTTGGCAGCTTCCTGCCTTCTGTGGGACTATTGCCTCTGGGAGAGAGGGAAAACTAGTCCAACTCCCTTTTCCAAACTTATTTCAAATAATCTACCCCCACACCCATTTCACAGACTTTGCATTCTACCCAACAGGGCATGCCTGCTATCCCCCCAAACTCTACATTTCGTCCCCCTTTGAATATGCCTGGAATTCTCTCTCTCCCCTCTCCTCCAACTAGAAACATTGTCTCATTCCCTTCCTATGAGTGCTCCAGAGCTTGGCACAGTGCCTGGAAGAGTGGGTACTTAATAAATGCTTATTGCCAACTAAGTGACCACTCTCTCCTTCAAATCACCTGGAACTTATCCTGATTAATGTAGTAGAACACACCTTTCCCTCCTCACCCCCCAATATAATCTCCTCTAAGAGAGGGATCATTTTTCCTTTTTTTCTTCTTTCTATCTCCAATGGATACCACATAGTAGGCACTTACTGAATGCTTGCTGGATTGGACTGGATTGCATTTTGGTCACAGTTATATAGAGAGGGTGGTAGGAGATGAGAATAAAGGATTTCTGAGGTCCTAACCACAGTACAAATGCAATCTATCAGTTTCCCCATATTTAAAAGAGGAAGGGAATAAGCATTGATAGAGCACCAACTATGGGGTAGGCATTATGGTGTGTTTTCCAATTATCTCATTTGATCCTCACTACAATCCTTTAAGGTAGGTGAGGAAACTGAGGCTAACAGAGGTTAAGTGACTTAAGGTTAAGTGACTTAAGTAACAGAGGTGAAGTGACTTAAGGTTAAGTAACTTAAGTAACAGAAGTTAAGTGACTTAAGGTTAAGTGACACACAGAAAGTATCTAAGGCTACATTTGAACTCAAGTCTGCCTGCATGCAAGCCCAGAACTATTTGCTGTAACTCCTGGCTGCCTCAAAATGGGAAGAAAATAAGATTAATAATGCTTGAAACTCTCTGCTTCAAGTGGGAAGACAGCACAGTAAATAGAACATTGGAACTAGAGTCACAGGCCATAGATCTGAATCCTGCATCTTCTACTTACTAGAGAGGTGATCTTGGACAAGTCACTCCCTTTTTCTGGCCCTTCATTTTCTCACCTGTAGAGTGAAGGGTCTGAATTGGATGATCTAAGGTATCTAACTTACTGGAATTCTGTGAATGCCTGTGACAAGTTTGGTAAACCACAAAGCACAAGAGAAATATGTTATTATGATTATTGAAAATAATATAATTAGAGGGAAAGATCATCGATTAAGTATTTATTAAGTACCTACTATATGTCAGGCACTGGGGTAAACACTTGGTTACAAAGACTGGAATTAATAATGATAATAATAATCATCAACATTAAAGGCTAGCTAATATTTATCCAGCACTATATGGCTTTACATATGAATATTCTCTCATTTAATGCTCACAATGACCCATGACTTCAATTATCCTGATGATTCTCAGATTTATCCAGCCCAAACCTCTCTCCTGACTTCCAGTCTCCCACCCCCCCCAATTCCCTGATGCACATTTCAAACCAGATATCTCATAGATATCCTCAAGTCAACTGAATCTGTTATCTGCCCCTAAACCCTCCCCCTCTTCCCGCCTTCCCTATTACTGAAGACAGCACCATACATCCTCCCAGGCCCCCAGGCTCACATCCTGGGAATCATCCCGGGGCCCCTCACTATCTCTCACTGCCCCCACCCCCCTCATATCCAAGCTGATGCCAAAGTCTGCTTTGCAGCATCCCTCAAATATGCCCCCTTCTCTCCTCTGAAGGCACAACCACCCTTATGCGGGCCCTCATCACCTTGCACCTGGACTATTATAACAGCCATGGGGCAGAGGCAGGGAGGGGCAGGAAGGTCGGTCTGCTTCAAGTCTCTCCCCACCATGATGCATCCTCCATTCATCTACCAAAGTGATCTTCCTAAAACTCAGACCTATATCCCCCTCCGTCCAACTCAATTAACTCCAGAATAAAATACAAAATGTATGTTTTGGCTTTTAAAGCCCTTCACACCCACTTCCTACCTTTCCAGCCTTCATAGACTTTATTCCCCTTCATATATTCTATGATCCGTTGCCACGGTCGATCATGTTCCTCACCCCTGTGAGCTCCTTGAGGCCAGGGACTGTTTTGGTGGTGGTGCTCGGGTGGGGGAGAGAGGGTGGTGTTTGTTTGTTTTGGTGTTTTTTTGCCTGTCTTTGTACCCTCAGCACTTGGCACATAGCAAGCACTTAATATGTGGTGGTGAAGTAGGGCTATCGTTATCCCCATTTTACCCATTAGGAAGCTGAGATTGAGAGGTATTAAAAGACTTGCCCAAATTCACACAGCCAGTAAGTGTCTGAGGCAAGATTCCAATTTGGATCTTCCTCTGTCTCCAAAGTCCAGTTTTAGGGCAGCTAGATGACACAGTGGATAAAGCACCAGCTCTGGATTCAGGAGGACCTGAGTTCAAATCTGGCCTCAGACACTTGAACTAGCTGTGTGACCCTGGGCAAGTCACTTAACCCTCATTGCCCCACAAAAAAAAAGAAAAGAACAAAGTCCACAGTTTTAGCTAACAATGGGGTAGAAAACAAATGAGCAAATGCACACATATACATACATACATATGCACACAGGCATATATAGATGTAGATATAGGTGGAGGTGGAGAGAGAGAAAGCAACAGAAACAGAGAGATATAGAGATAGAGACAGAGATAGAGACATAGAAGTATATGCGAAAGTATTTTAAATTAATTTTGAGGCGAAAGGCCCTAGCAGCTGGGGACAATGAGAAGGGGATCAGGAATGGCACTGGAATGCGAATAGAATGAACTTTAAAGGAGCTGATAAGAGGTAAAAAGGAGTGTGTTCTAGGCATGTCCTCCAGAACATCCCGGTTTCCCCTTCCACGTGGCTTTCCCTTGACTTCCCTCCCTCCCACCCTGCTCTAGGCACCACTTGTACCTCCAAGGTTCTGGCCCCTTGCTCCTAACTTCCCTCACAGCCCTGGCCCCAGCCTGGTTGAATATCTTCACAGTGCTATGGCATCTCCTCAGATGTCCCTGGCTGTCTCTCTGTGGCTCAGGCGCCCCTCCTTCTCTCCCCAAAGGAGGGAGGAGAGGATGCCACTCAGGGGCTAATGGGAAAGGGGCCAATTGATCAGCTGCACTGATTTAGAAGTTAATAAATGTTAAGAGCTGCTCTATAAATCACAGACACACAGAGAGGAAGTGACCTGGACAGGGGGCTGAGCGAGTTAGCAAAGGGGTTTTATTTAAAAGCAATTTATCTCTGATGTGCTGTGAGGTGCCACCCGCTAGCTGTAGTGCCTCCCAGGGAAATAACCCGCCTCCCCTCCGCCTTCCTGGTCCTCTCCCCTTGCCAAAGCCACTGCACTGTAGGCTATGTAAGGACACAAAACTGGATGTGCAAATCCAAAGGCATCCCATAAAGCCCAGTCTCCTTATCCATCATTCAAGGCTTCTGCTAAAGTTAGACCAATCTACCATTCCATCCTAAGGATCATAGCATCAGGATTTCTGGGCTGGAAGGAACTTCAGAAGTCATCTAATCTAACCTCTAATTTTTACAGATGGGGAAACTGAGACCCATAGAGAAAAAAAGGATTTGGCATGGAGAAAGTGAGTGACAGAGCTAGTACTAGAACCCAAGATTCTAGACTCCCAGTGTAGACATGGCAAATCAGCCCCTTCCCTCTAAGCCCTGGACTGCCCTTTCAAAGTTCAACCAACACACCAAGGCTGAGCTCCAAGCCCACCTCCTGTAGGAAGTCTATCCTACTCTCCGCAACTAGAAGCAGTCTCTTCCTCCTGGGAACCTTCATAATACCTACTCTCTCAATTTCCTCATCTATAAAATGGGGTGGAGGTGAAGTAGGTGACCTGTGAGGTACCTTCCAGCTCTAACCCTATGATCTAGGGTCAAAAGACTGGGATTCAAATCCCGGTTTCAGAGGCAGTTACATGACATAGGGGATAGAGAGGTACACCTGGAGTCAGGAAAACCTGAGTTTAAATCCAACCCTCCAACCCTAGCTGTGTGACCCTGAGTAAGTCACTTAACCTCTGTTTGCCTCAGTTTTCTCATTTCTAAAATGGGAATATTAATAGCATTTACCTCCCGGGGTTGAAGTGATGATCAAACGAGATATTTGTAAAGTGCTTGGCACACAGTAAGAGCCATAGAAATGTTAGCTACTGTTACTATTATCCCAACTCTAATTTTAATGGCTTATGTCACCCTAAGAAAATCATTTTACTCCCCTAAGTCTCGGTTTTCTCATCTGTAAAATAGAAACATGGATACTCTCCAGGATTGTCAGGTCATATATTACTCTGGAAATGGAAGCTAAGATTATCTGTGTATGGACTAATCATTATGAGAGATGGGACTGAGCGTCTTCTCTAAACAGTGTTTCTCCCTCAGCACCCAACATCGTCCCCTTTAGGGGTTCTGTAAGTGTGTGTTGCTTTGAATTGAATTCAGAGGCAGTAGGAGTCCAAGAATCTGCCTTGGGATCCTGCATCCAGCACTTACTGATTGTGAGACCTTGGATAAGTCATCCTTATACTCTGGGCCTCATTGCTTTCCATCTCTGTAAAATTTTTTTGGGGGGGTGGAGCTAAATAACGTCTCAGGTAATTCTTCAGCTCTGATAGTCTGTGAATCTAAAATTCTTAACTTAGAGGCGGGTGGCTGGCACCATTGGCAGCACCTTCCTGGGGACCCTGGCAGCCAAATAGGCTGGTCACTGTCCCACCCTGGCCCTTTCCCACCAGCAGCTGAAGAAATGCCTGCAGATACCAGTTATGGGTTAAATTGGAGGGAGTAATTATTCTGCCTGGGCTACCCAGGGATAACTCATTAGCAAGAATATTTTAATGGAGATAACAGGACTTCAAAAAGCTATGGAACTGCCCTGAGGTAGGAAACCCAGGAGCCCTTTACTCTCCATGCCCTTCAACTTCCTTTACAGGCAACAAAATAGAGGTGAAGCCCTCCTAGCTGGAGCTACAAGGGACCAAGCTGGCCTACATGAGTCTCTGCACCAAGACACGGCTTTGTCTGCCAGCTCATGGGGTATGCTCAAAGTCACCAAGCTAAGAAGTGGGAGAGCCGTGACCCTCCATCTGCACATGTCCCCAGGGCCTGGGGACATCTCTAGCCCAAGACTAGAAAGAACCTCTGAGAAGGAAGTCAACAGGCTTGGATTCAAATCCTGACTCTGCTTCTGACTGGCTGTGTGACTTTGAGAAAGTCATTTTTCTTCTCTGGGAGTCAATATTCTTTCTTTTCTGTAAGTTAAGGGCAATAATACTTGCTCTACTTCAGAAGATTGTTGGGTTAGTTTTCCTAAAGACTGGGAGACAAGAAGCATTTATTAAACACCTTCTAAGAGCCAGGCATTGTGCTAAGCACTGGAAAATTATTATCTCATTTGATCCTCACAACAATCCTGGGCGGTAGGTGCTGTTATTATTCCTATTTTATGGATGAAGAAACTGAGGTAAACAAGGTTAAGTAACTTGTCCAGTGGGGTCACAGAGCTAGTAAGTACTTGGCTGAAGCTGGATTTGAACTCAAGTAGTCCTGACTCTAGGCCCAGGGCTCCATCCACTGTACATTCTAGCTGCCCCAGAGAGAAAGGAAAGTTAGGTCACCCCAGGCCAAGGATGAATCTGGGACTGACAGTGTCCTAAGGAACCTTTGAGTAGATCTGGATGGTAGATCCAGATACAGAAGGGTCTTCAGAGGTAATTTAATGCAACTTCCCCATTTAACAGAGAAAGAAAGTAAAAGCCACAGAGGGAGGAGAAGTCCCTTGTCCAAGGTCAACACAGAAAGTTATTGCATGAGTTTTGTGGTCTTTCCCCGAGCCCCACCATCTTTTAAAAGCTGCTTCAGGGGCAGCTAGGTGGCACAGTGGATAGAGCACTGGCCCTAGAGTCAGGAGGACCTGAGTTCAAATCCGGCTTCAGACACTTGACACTAGCTGTGTCACCTTGGGCAAGTCACAACTCCAATTGCCTTGCCAAAAAAAAAAAAAAGCGACTTCAATTCTCCTCCTAGACCACAACTAACCAGGTGATTTGTAACTTACTTTGGGTCACAGGAGCAAAAGCTAGAAGGGACCTTAGAGGTTCTCATTTTTACAGATAAGGAACCCCAGCCATGGGAAAGCCCAGTAAGAAATGACATTCTCAAGGTCATATAGAGAGTAAGGGGCAGAGCCAGAAAATGAAGCCAGGTCCTCCAGCTCACATCCTGATGGTTGGCAGCCACCCTTGAGACCCTATGACCTTGCTCAAATGAGCCAAATGGTGAAAGTAAAATGTAGATGGTCCACACACACCTACCCCCTCTGATGCTTAGCCTTTAATTTTTAAATTTTTTAAATAATAAATTTAACAAATATCAGCAAACATGAACATTTTGAAGAAGGGAAAAACTTTACATATGAAACTATGAACCTGGGGGCTTTTAAGTTGTGTATTAAATTTAACACAGAAGTAATAAGACTAGGGGCAGCTAGGTGGTGCAGTGGATAGAGCACTGGCCCTGGAGTCAGGAGGACCCGAGTTCAAATCCAGCCTCAGACCCTTAACACTTACTAGCTGTGTGACCCTGGGCAAGTCACTTAACCCCAACTGCCTCCCTAAAAAAATAATAATAATAAAAAAAAGAAGTAATAAGACTACCCTGTTTGACTGTGTTCCCTTCTGAACTGCCTTCTTGCTCACTCCTTGCTGATCCACACTTGCCCTCTGGACCCTGCCTGAATCAAAGAGGCTCATGGACCCAGAAGAAAGTTGGCCTTAATAGGAAGAGGGGGCAGCACCTCTTCATTTACAATGCTCCAGTACAGCCCCTTGGCTTAGTTTTCAAAGGGCAGAACACAGCCATTTATCTGTAAGCCCCTCGCAACTGAATCCTCTCACAGGGAACCAGGCAACTTACCTTTGGCTGGAGGGCAACGTGGAAGGTGGGCAGAGATTCCCCCCTTAACGTGTTCAGCCCAGGATCTAGTTGCTGCCCCGGTCACTTTCCTTCCCGGGCCTGCTGTGGTTGAGGGCTCAGAGATAGTGGGGGCAGGAGGCTGTGGTGGAAAAGAGGAGATGGGGATCAGGGGTGAAGGTCATCACAAAGCCTCTTGTGGGGTTGGAAGCTGCTCCCCAGCCCAGCCCAGCCCAGCCCGGCCCAGCAGGTAGATTACTGCTGAGATCTGACCCACCACACCTTGCTGGCCTGGAGGAATCACTGGACCTTGGTTGCAAAGGACACACATTCCCAGCTTAGCCCCTAATACCCAGGCAGCAACTAAGCCGCTTACCCCCACGGCACCCCCACCCCAAGCGCACACACAGAACACTCAAATATTTGATTCAATGCAGAGGTCTCAGGGCTGGGAAGGAACATAGGATCCTACATCTAGAGCAAGAAGGTCCCTCAAAAGCTGTTTAGCTCAGCCACCTCATTGTACTCTTTTTTTTGGGGGGGGGGATGAGGCAATTGGGGTTAAGTGACTTGCCCAGGGTCACACAGCTAGTAAGTGTTAAGTGTCTGAGGCCAGATTTGAACTCAGGTCCTCCTGAATCCAGGGCCAGTGGGTGCTCTATCCACTGTGCCACCTAGCTGCCTGTACTCTTTTTTTTTTTTTTTTTTTTTGCAGAGGCCCAAGAGAGACCAATGACTTGCCTAAGGTCACTCAGGTAAACTATATTTAGCAGAGTTGGAGTTTCCACCACACGTGACGAAGCTGTCACTACCTGAAAGCTCCCTTGCACATGCCCTGGTTCTCACGTGCTCTTTCCTCTGGTGTTTTCTTTGTCAGGATGTCCTTCATAGGTCACCTTCAAGCTCGGTCTCTAAACAATCACCCTCTGACCCCTCTGCCTCTGAGAGGGCTTTCTTTCTCTTCAGCTGATTCACCCTCCAGATAGATGCCCACTGCCCATATAGGTCACCTCGGGCACTTGGCCTGCCTGGCCTGTTTCCTCATCTCTACAATGAGAGGATCTGAGTAATGGTCTAAGATTCCCTTCAATTCTATGTCTATGAGCTCATGACTCACGGAGTCGATGACGTGGGGGATGGGGGTGGAGGGCTCTCTCTACCCCAGCTGCCAGTGGTCTCCTGGACCCTGATGCCGGGTAATAGAACTGGCCCTCCTGAGCCCTTGTTCTCCTAGCCTTTCTTCTCACCCTTAAACCGAGACAGCAAAAGGCAAAAGAGGCTCAAGGAAGTCACTGGAGAGGAAAAATCACTATGCAAAGTTTGAGTGTTTCAGGTTCATTTCTATGAACATGCTGAACCCCCACAATGACCTTGTGAGGGAGCTGTGGCCCTTATTGTTTGCTACCCATAAAGAGACCAAGGCCCAGGGCATTAGCCCAAGGTTAATCAGCTACTAAGTGGTAGAGTCAGGATTCAAACCCAAGCCTCCCGATCATCCACTGAGTCTTGTCCATTCTCTGTCTCTGGCAGCAAAGTTCCTTTCTCTCTCCGTACCCTCCTGCAGGAAGGAGCCCTATCATTCACCTCACCAGCAGTCACTGGAGACAATAATTTATCATCATCACCACCACTACTACCACCATCATATTTGTATTATTATTTCTATTCCATTAACATTATTAATAATAACTAATATTTCTCTAGAACTTTAAGGTTTGCAAAGGTCCTATGGATATCCATCACCTTAAGGATGCTTCATCTTGAGTATAGATCTAACATTCCTTTCTTTCTTTTCTTTCTTTCTTTTTTTGACATTCCCTTCTTTCAATGGCTCTTCACACTAACATACAAATGCCTTAGCTCGGCATTCAAAGCCTTCCACAATCTGACTCCACTGTCTTTCCGACCTGCTTTCACCCCACTTCTCTTCCCTCTCTTCACGTTTCAATCATGCCCTCCCCTGCCTCTCACCTTTTACTCAGACTTTCCATCCCCCCCAAAGGCATTCCTTCTGCATTTCCACCATTTGGAATTCTTCCTTCCTTTCAAAGGCTAGCTCAGATGCTCCCACCTTCAAGAAACCCTCAGATTTCTCCCCCCAGAAGTAAGGTTTTCCTTCACAAATGTCCCTCAAGCATCCATTCTCTCTCTCTCTCCTTTTGTATTCTATCTTGTATAATACCCCTTCCCCCCATACACACACACACATGTATATATATATATATATATATATGTTTGTGTATATATTTATAAATATGGGGGAGGGGTATTATACATATATACATAGATGTGTATATTATATGTGTGAGTGTGTGTGTGTATCTCACATTCCTCATTGGACACAAGTCTCCATGAGGGCAGAGACTATATCTTATTCTTCTTTCCCCACCACCCAAGACAGGGTCCTGCACATAGCAGGTCCTGAATGTTTCCTTATATTATTGCCATGCTGGTACCAAGAATGTAAGCCTCATGAGAGCAAGGGCTATTTTATTTTTTTCTTTATCTCCAGCACCTAGCCCAGTGTCTGGCACAAAGTTGGTGCATAAATAATGCTTGCTGGTGAATCAGTGAGAATTCTAGCAAGGGCTAGTATTTCTATGGGGTTTTAAGATGAGCAATGCACCTTGGATGTGTTCTCTCCTTTGAGGCTCACAATAACCCTAGGAGGTAAGCACTTGTATTAACCCCATTTTACAGATGAAGAAACAGATGGAGAGAAGTGAAGAAGTGACTTGCATGGGGTCATATACTACTAATAAGGGACTGAGACAGGATTGGAAAAGTGGGTCTTTGTGACTTCATAGCTGCCTCCACCCTCTTCCTGACCCAAATTTGTCCTGTTTTAGGATCTGATAAGCTAATGACTTCTTGAGAGCGAATGGGCTTAATGTGGAACTTCAACCAAGGGAAAGTGGGGATAATGTTTTTGCAAGGGGCAATGCCTGAACCAAAAGGATGAAACCTTAAAAAAGTAATTTAACTTTAGCTCTGGAGTTTGTCTCTGTTCAGAGACCTGGCTCTGCCCCGATTGACTTGAAAAGCTCAATTCCCTTCTTTGGACCTCAGTTTCTCCAACTGAAAAATAATCAGACATTAGCCTACACAATTGCTAAGGTTCCTTCTGACCATGAGGTTCATTTATCTGATCAACAAACATTTACTAGGCACCTACTGTGTGCAAGACTTTACAGTAGGTATTAGGTACCCAAACATTGCAAATAATCTCCTCCCTCAGAGAGTTTACCTGCTACTGGATTTCTATGACCTCTGACCTGGAGATGCCCTAAGGGAGAGGGAAGGGCTCAGAAGATGCTATTAAGGACTTAGCCTCAGCTAACCTTGCTGTCAGCATCTTCATAGACAATTCCCCTTGGTGTTGCCTGTGCATAAGACTTAAGGCAATAAGAGTACAGTCTGACACACAACCCCGCCCCCTCCATCCCAGGGGAACAGTCACAGCCCAGGAGAAACACACCCACAGACACACATGACAGGACACCTGGGGACACCCAGTAAGCATAGTCACACAGTTCCTTGGTACAAGGTTTTAGCGGCCTCCTGTTCACATCTCTGAGAACGCTCCTATTCTGCACAGGCAGTGGGATTAGGGCTGGCCACAGAAATACCAATGGTGCAAACCTCGATTCTTCTCTCTGCTTATGTGGGCTGGCTGCGGGTGTCCTAGATGCTCAAGAGAGATTTATGCTAATATATGGAGCTGCTGCCTTTCCACCCCCACAGCTCAGCTGCCCTGCTTTACTTGCTGTGCTAACACTCATTCTCTATTCTTCCAATGAGGGAATTTCAGGGACCACAATAGGTTAGTGGGGGAGATATTTTTGGATGGGGTGGAGAACAGTGGTGTACCCTCCCATCACACCATGTGAGCAGCTGCCTACTCTGCGTATGGGCAGACGCTGCCCTGAAAAGGACACATCGGAGCTAGCATTGGCAGCTGTCAAGGATCATAGGATTTCAAGCTGGAAGGAGTCTCAGAGACCACCTAGTCTGATCTTCTCTTCTTACGAATGACAAAAAGGCCTCAGGGAGGGGAGGCAGCCCAGGTGGTGCCTGGCGAAGGTGCCGAGGCATCAAACCCCATGGCTCAGGGCCCACTTTGGGCCACGGTGATTGTGGCCAACTTCCTCTATGCTGGTGCTCCTCAGACTGCCACCACATGCCAGCCTAGGTCTGGGGAAGTGGGATGTGCTTCATCCCACGTTCCCCTCTGTATGACCTAGCACACAACCTTCAAGACCTTCTTCTGCAGAGGCAGATTCCCCCTGAACCAGCCTTCTCTCTCCTCCACAAAAGCCCATCCCCTTCTTCCCTCTTCTCCCCGGGAGAAACACTCCTCAGAGGCCACATGTCCCTACCTGTCCCCAGGGCTCCTGGATCAGCCCAGAAGCCAGATGCTCTCTTTTATTACAAGATAATTGGTTTCAACAGCTTCCCTCCAACCCTCCCTCCCTTTCCCCCCCACCCCCAAAGTATCCTGAAGCTACCCGCTCTCCTCTGACATCACAATGGGTTTCCATGGAAATGGGACCACAGGCAGAGCATAAGAATGATTTGGGGAAGGGGCGGAGGGAAGGGGAGGAGGAGGAAGCAGCAGGAATTGATGAGCAGCTCTCCAGGACAAGGTGGGGGGATCTTCAGCGCCAATACCCGGAAAGCAAGTGAGATCTCAGCCGGAGAAGGCAGCCAGCGCCTAGGCTGCCGGCCAAAGTAGGGAAACCGCTCTGCAGCATGAGCAGGGGGCTGGGACGGTCTCACACGCCTTCCCTCCTGTTTACATAGGACTCCTAGATTCACAGAATCCTCCCGAGTTCTGTAGAAGTGGAGTCTCTGTGTTCTGTGAATCCATGTGCCGGCTGTGAAATCTTCTGGTGTTCGGATGGAGTCCTCCTGGGGGCCTCTGGGCATCCGCGGGATCTGTATGTAGGTGGGTGTGCGTTTGCCGGACAGCAGACACGCGTGACTCTGGGGCCCATGAGACTGCCGTCTTTGCAAAACCATCATTTTGATAACTATTTCAATATAACCGGCTTCCTTTGCCATCCTGAGTATTTTATTGTGTCTGTTTTAAGACATGATTCAGAGAAGGGTCCCTAGGTTCCACCGGGCTGGCACCAAGGGGTCCATGACACACATCAAAGGGTAAGAACTTCCACTGTATGGCATGGGGTGAGCTCATCACTCTTGTTATATTAGCCCCTTTCACAAGAGGAAGGAGAATCTCAGTGAAATGCTTGGCACTGGCATGGTGGAAAAGTGCCCTCGAATTATACCCAGAGGATCTGGGTTCAAATCCTGCCTCTTATGCTATGTAACCCTGCAAACGTAAAACACACACACAGACACACACACACACACACACACACACACACACACACACACACGCCTCCCTGGGCTTCAGTTTCTTTATCTGTAAAATGAAAGGGTTGGATGAGATGAGCTCTGAGCCCCCTCCCAGACCTATGTGCTAGAGAAGTCATGTGCACCATAGAACAGGAGCACCTAGTGGGTGGGGAGTATTTCCTTCTCTGTGCTCACATCCCTAGTGGCTGGGAGTAAGTCAACAAACATTAAGTTACATGCCCAGGGTCACACAGTAGGTTTCTGAGATGGGGATTTGAACTCAAGTCTTCTTGACCCAACTAAGTGGCACAGTGGGTATAGCAATGGGCCTGGAGTGAGGAAGACTCATCACTGAGTTCAAATATGGCCCCAGACACTTACTAGCTGTGTGACCCTGGGTAAGTCACTTCTCCCTGTTTGTCTCTGTTTTCTCATCTGTAGAGTGAGCTGGAGAAGAAAACAGTAAACTACTCCAGTATCTTTCTTTGCCAAGGAAACCCCAAATAAGGTCACAAATAGTCAGACATGATCATAAAGTAACTGAACAAAAACTTCCTGACTCCAGGCCCTGTGTAGTAAGTGCTGTTATCGCTCCCATTTTATGACTGAGAAAACAGGCAGAGGTTATGTGACTTGCCCAGGTACACACATCTAACAAATCTGTGAAGCTAAATTTGAATCTAGGTCTTCCTGACTTCAAACCCAGCCCTCTATCCATTGTACCACCTAGCCAGACATCAAGCTCTGAGTACAAATCCTGCCTCAGACATTTGACTGGTTGTGTGACCCTGCTAAGTCACATAACCATCTTTCAGCCTCAAGTTCCTCATCTGTAAAAAGGGCCTAATAATAGCACCTACCTCACAGGGTTGTGATAAGGAACAGGTAAAGAACTTTGCAAGCCTTAATGCTCTAAAGGAATGCTATCACCATCCTCATTCTCGTCTTCCTTGTCACAGGTTCATATGCTCTTTGTTATAGTCAAAATGGTCTTCTTGCTATATCCCTCTCTCATTTCTGTGCTTTTCCTAGACTGTCTCCCCCCATACCTGGGATGTACTCCCCTCTCACCTTAGCATCCTAGAGGCCCTACCCTCCTTTCAAGTGCTGCCTATCACGCAAAGAATTTCCTGATTTCCCCAGTTGCTAGAATTCTTGTTGAGTATTCCTGGCAATTCCCTTGTATTTATTTGGTATATATTTATATGTGCACATGCTGTTTCTCCCAAATAGAAGGCAAGCTCATTGGGGACAGAGGTTTGGTTTTTGTTTGTTTTTTATTTTGGTTTTTTTTGTTGTTGTTGTTGTTGTTGTTGCTTTATTGGGTATTTTTTTTGGTCTTTGTATACCCAGTGACCCACAATGGCACGGTTGTCTGCACGCTTCACAAACCTTACAGTATTATACAAATGTTAGTTTGTATTATTATTCTTGTGGTTGGTTGACTGATAAAAAATTCAGTTCAACAAATTTTCATGAAATCCTCCGCATGTGAGCATTTACCCAAGTCTTCTGACCTCATTTTCAATGTTCTTCCCATTCCACCAAACTACTTTCCTGTGGGGAACCCCTTGGGTTGGGTTCTACCAAATCCCAACCCTTGGAGCTTTAAGGAACCAGGGCTCTTCAGGGCTATGGCCCCCTCTATTAGCAAATCTGTACCCAAAGGCAGTAAGGGGAAGGATCATTTCTTCACAAGCTCCCTACAATTTCCCAGAGCTAACCAGCCTAGAAGAACCTACAGATCCCAGTTAGGAAGGAGTCCAAGGGAGAGGAGCTAGCTAATCAGCCTAGAAGGATGTCCAGATGCCAGTTAGGGAGGATCCTAAGGGAGAGGGGCGCTTAGCACAAGGGAATGAAAGAAGACAAGAACTTGCTTGTGGTCTTCAGGTTATCCTCCTAGGTACCCATCTACCTCCTTGAGATAGGACAGAAGGGACAGTCCCCTAGAAGAGTTGATTCAAAGAGCATTAGCTAGGACATTTAGGAGTGAGGGATAGAGTGATAGACTAGCAGTCAAGAAGACCCAAGTTCCAATCCTCTTTGTGGCATTTCTTAGATTTGTGACTCTTGGCAGATCACTTGAGCTCTGAACCTCAGTTAGCTCATCTGTAAAACAGGGTTGATGATACCTGTAAAATGGGCTTCACAATACCATAATACCAATTCTCATGAGTTTTGTGAGGCTAAAATAATGTAATTTATGTAAATTGCTTTATCAACTTCAAAGAATTATTTTTTTTTTCTTTCAACAGACCTGTGATTTCACTGAAATAGGAAATCAGCAGTGAGGAAACTCCCTCTATCAAGGCATCTGCTCAGAGACATAATTTTTTCTAATTTTTCTTTTCTTTTCTTTTCTTTTCTTTTCTTTTCTTTTCTTTTCTTTTCTTTTCTTTTCTTTTCTTTCTTTCTTTCTTTCTTTCTTTCTTTCTTTCTTTCTTTCTTTCTTTCTTTCTTTCTTTCTTTCTTTCTTTCTTCCTTCCTTCCTTCCTTCCTTCCTTTTTTGGTGGGGCAATGAGGGTTAAGTGACTTGCCCAGGGTCACACAGCTAGTAAGTGCCAAGTGTCTGAGGATGGATTTGAACCCAAGTCCTCCTGAATCCAGGGACAGTGTTTTATCCACTGTGCCACCTAGTTGCCCCCTCTGAGACATAATTCTAAAGAGTTGCCTGGTGCCTTGAGATAAAGAAATGCCAGCTCTTCTTTTAATAGGCAAGCCACATCACCTCTGAGCCTCAGTTTCCTCATCAGAAAAATGGGGATCAGGGATGGTTCTACTCTATACCTAAAGGGAGTTGTTGGGAAGAAGACATTTTGTACACTTTATGGTGTGATAGAAATGTGAGTTATTATTATGCTCCAGATGAGGCACCAGAAGAAAATGCAGTCCCTGCTCTTAGTCAGCTCACGGTGTGGCTGAGAAACCAACATATAGACCATAGGCACTGTCACAAATTCAAAGCTGGGGGGCATAACAATCATCTAGTGCCAACCCCCAATTTTATAGATGAGGGCACTGAGGACCAGAAAATTCAAGTGACC
This sequence comes from Dromiciops gliroides, assembly GCF_019393635.1. Taxonomy (NCBI): domain Eukaryota; kingdom Metazoa; phylum Chordata; class Mammalia; order Microbiotheria; family Microbiotheriidae; genus Dromiciops; species Dromiciops gliroides. Next base: position 33,722,775 of record NC_057862.1, on the reverse strand, counting down.
TTGCCTCAGGGTACACAGGGAAAGCTAGGATTTGAAAACAGATCCTTTGAATCTAAATTCAATCTGCTTTCCACTGTCCCCTGCTCTGTCCCACATGGGACAGACAGTAACAATACTCATCACTAACATTTATTTAGTGTTTTAAGATTCACAAATGTTATCTCATTTGATTCTCACAACTATGCTGGGGGTTAGGTGCTCTTTATTACTCCCATTTTACAGGTATGGAAATAGAGCCTGAGAAAGATGAAATCGCTTACTCAGGCTTACTTGGCTAACAAGTTCCTGGGGTAGGATTTGAATTCAGGTCTTCCTGACTTAACTGATCCACTTAGCAGAATGGGAGAATAATACACATCAATGGGAGTTCAGATCCTGGACTGAACACAAGCAAATGTAAAGCATTTGGTCCAACTCACTGGCCAGAAAACACTCTGAGGCTTGGGACATATTGACAGAGTCCAGAATTGCTGGCCTGGGCAGCCTGGGCATATGGCATTCTCTCCAGATAAAGGCAAAGTTGGGGAAATATTGGACAAAATAGAGAAAAATTCAGCCTGATTTCATGCCAAAAAACCTGCTGCACATAATCAGTATTTTTTAAGCACCAATAATTTCATGTTTATTATTTTGAAAAGGAAAATATCCCTAGCTGTGACATTTTCTCATGAAACACAGGATGCCCCCTCCCGACTTTCTCAAGAACTTTGCCACCTAGCTTGAAACCTTTCCTCTCCACTCTGTGTGTGTGTGTGTGTGTGTGTGTGTGTGTGTGAGAGAGAGAGAGAGAGAGAGAGAGAGAGAGAGAGAGAGAGAGAGAGAGAAAGAAGGAATAACGAAGCCTTCAATTTCAAGTCAGAAGGTGTAAATTTGAATCTCATCACTTCTATCTATGTGACTCTGGGCAAATTATTTCCCCTTACTGGGCCTCCTCTGAGAGGCTCAGACTACATCAAAGATTTCAAACACACAGAAACATCAGAGATCACCTAGCTCAGTCTCTTATCTCTTGGTAAGACTATTTATTGTAATATTATTGTTCTGTCATTTCAGTCATGTCTGACTCTTCATGATCCCATTTGGGGTTTTCTTGGCAGAGATACTAGAATGGTTTGCAATTTCCTTCCCCAGCTCATTTTACAGATGGGGAAACTGAGGCAAACAGGGTTAAGTGACTTGCCCGGAGTCACACAGCCACATCTGAACTCAGGAAAATAAGTCATCTTGAATCCAGGCTGGGTTCTCTATGCACTATAGCACCACCTATTACTATTACTAGTACTAGTACTAGTACTAGTACTATTAGTAGTACTATTATAATATTCCCCTAACAAATAGGCTTCCTTGCCTCTAATCCCTCTTATCTCCAATCTGTCCCTAATGCAATCTGCCAAAATGATCTTTTTTTTTAAAACTTCAGTCCAACCACATTACTCTCCAGTACCCACAGAATAAAGGCTAGTTTTCTTCAGGAGCTGTATCGAGCACCATCACCTACACGAAACCTTTCCTGATCTCCCCAGCTGCTTGTGCCCCCCCCCACTCCAGAAATTATCCTCTTTAGTTTTTACACAATTTCAATATATTTATACATGAGCGCATCTTCTGTAATAGAATGTAAGATCTTTGAGGGCAGGTACTGTACCATTTTTGTCTTTGTATTCCCAGCACCCAGCCTCACACAGAATAGTAATTTATTCACAATGCCGATTGATTGATTGATAGATGGAGATGGCCCTGGAATTATTTTTTATTTTTATTTTTGCAGGGCAATGGGGGTTAAGTGACTTGCCCAGGGTCACACAGCTAGTAAGTGTCAAGTGTCTGAGGCCAGATCTTAACTCAGGTACTCCTGAATCCAGGTTGGCCCTAAAATTTAAGGCCCTTCATACGATGGTTCCTCCCTCCTTTTTTATAAAAGCAGATACAAAAATGTGAAGGTTGAAGAAGACAGAATAAAGCACGGGGTCTGCAGGATGGGAGACCCTGAGTACATTGGACACACACTCTAGTTTCCACCCAAACCAGACCACTCAGCTTCTCTATGCTAACAGCTCCCATTTCAGGCTACCTTCTTCAGTCTGTGTGAGTTCATAGATATGTATGTCGTCTCTCATGCCTAGCGTGCACTCCTCCCTTGTTCCAGCCTCTGGACACCCTTTTATTTTAGGTTCAGCTCATGGAGGTGAAGCTTCTTCCCTGATTCCCACCTCCTCCCACCCCCCCATCTCTATTTCTGTCTCTGTCTCTCTCCTCTCTTTATCTCCTCTATCTCTCTCCTCTTTCTTTCTCTATTCCCCCTCTCTCCCTCTCCCTACCCCCTTCCCTTTTTCTCTCCTCTCTCCCTCTCCCTCTTCCCATACTTTGCCCTCTCCCCTCCCCCTATCTCTGTATTCTCTATCTCTGTGTCTCTCTCTTCCCCTCCTTCTCCCCCTCCCCCTCCCCTTGTCCCTCTCTCTGCCTCTGTCTCTGTCTCTCTCTTCCCTCTCCACCCTCCTCAAATTTCCCAAGGGCCCTTATCTGAATCTCTCCTTTACCTTGCCACATTCTACTTTCTTTTATCATTTGTGTGCATACTTCATCCCATTTAGCAAACTGAAAGTTCCCTGAGGGTAGGAAATGGGCCATTTTCCACCTTTGTATCCCAAGGCCCAGAAAAGGACCTTGCATATATAGTGGCAATTACTAGATATTATTACTCAGAAGGTATCACATTTAGTCCCTCCTCATATCCCTTTTATACCATGTGGAACAAGCTGGTTTACACAATAAATGAGGGGTTGGTTTTTATTTTTTTTTCTTTGCAACAAACATTTACTTTATTTTTTCCAGTTAGATGTAAGGGTAGTTTTCAATATTCATTTTCATAAGATTTAGAGTTCCAAATTTTTCTCCCTCCCTCCCTTTCCTCCCCCCTCCACAAGACACTGACCGGGTTATATATGTACAATCCACAAGTGCTCTTTTTATCAGTTCTTTTTATGGGGGTGGATAGCATGCTTCATCATTAGTCCCTTGGGATTGTCTTGGATCATTGTATTACTGAGAGTAGTTAAGTCATTCACAATTGCTCATCGAACAATATTGCTGTCACTGTGCACAATGTCCTCCCAGTTCTGCTCACTTCACTATACATCAGTTCATGTGAGTCTTACCAGGTTTTTCTGGGATTATCCTGTTTGTCATTTCCTATGGCACAATACCATTCCACTACAATCATATACCACAGCTTCTTCAGTCATTCCTCAATTGATGGACATTCCCTTGATTCCCAATTCTTAGCCACCACAAAGAGTTGCTATAAATTTTTTTTGTACAATTTTCCCCCTTTTCTCTTTTTCACAATTACTATTATTAACCATTTCCCTTCCATCTTATTCCCTTCCCCATGATATTTACTCTATTATCTATCTTCTTTCACCCTATCCCTCTTCAAAAGAGATTTTCTTCTGTCTGTCCCCTCTCCCAATCTGCCCTTCCTTCTTATGCCCCTCTCTTTTTATCCCCTTCCCCTCCTATTTTCCTGCAGGGTTAGATAGATTACTCTACCTAATTCATTGTGTATGTTATTCCCTCCTAGAGCCAATTCTGAAGAGTGTTACTCACTTATTGCCCAGATTACTCCACCCAATTGGGTGTGTGTGTTAATCAATGAGAGGTTTTTAAGGAGGGAAGGTCATTACTGGGCTGGAATAGTTAAGGAAGACTGCATGGAGGAGGCAGGGCTTTGTATTTGGTGATGTCCCCAGGAGGCTTTTCCAAAGAAGTTGCCCACTACCTATTGGCCAAGCACAGGCTCCCCTGGCCCTGAACAGGCTGTGCCTGGAGGCCCTGGCTGTTTGGTGGTGCCTGCTGTTCCCTATTGCTTGTGCTGCTTCTATCCATGGCCCTGGGAACTTAATACCCAAAGGTATAGCTCAGGAGCAATTAGCAGACAGCCAATCCTCCTCCCATCGTTCCTACCTCAGCCCCCTCCTTCTTTCTGCTCAATAGGCAGCTGCTGTTTCACCTTCCTAATTACCTCTACCTGACTAAAACACTCCAATGGGGAGAGAGGCAGAGACCAAAAGGGAAGAGACAGGAAAGAGGATAGAGAAGAGCAGAGGAGGAAAGGAGAGAAGAACAAAGGAGGAAAGCAAAGAAGAGGAAGAGGCACAGCGTATGTGTGCAACTGAAAGACAGGCCATAAGAAAAAGACAAGAAGAAACAGGAAGAGAAGAAGGAGACAAAGACAGGAGTAAAAGAAGAAGGGGAAGGAGAGAAAGAGATAGAGAAGAGCTGAGAAGGGGAGAAAAGAGAGAGATGGCAGATGTGAGAGAGGAGAGAGGTGCTAAGAGAGAAGGATCAGAGATGAGAGGAAGCAAGACAGGAATGGAGACAGATGGATGGAGGAGGGGCCCAAGCAGCAGCCAGTCCACCACTCCCCTCACCCACATGCCATGGCTTAGTCCCCTGGAAATCCTATAAAGCTACATAAAGCATATGTCTCTTAGGACCAGGTCCTAGGAAGCCTTTGACCTTCAGCCTTCCCAGAGGGCAAGCCTGCCCCCGCCTACAGCATGCCAGGATCATGAGATTTAGTCAGAAGAGAGCTGAGAGTCCTATTTAGCCCAATCCCTTCTTTTACTGAAAAGAAAATGGGACACAGAGAGGGGGAACTGAGTGGACCAACATAGCAAGGGCAGAATCTGCATTGGCAGAGGAAGTTCTTCACCAGGAGCTCCCTTAGCTGATGAGATCCTAGGCTCAATTTGGTTTGTTTTGTTTTAAGAAGTAAAATAGTGGAGTCAGGATTCAAATCCAGGTCTGCTGTAACAATATACAGGACCTCCTCCTCTTCCTCCTCCTTCTTCTTCTTCTTCTTCGAGGAGCAATGAGGGTTAAATGACTTGCCCAGGGTCAAACAGCTAGTAAGTGTCAAGTGTCTAAGGCTGGATTTGAACTCAGGTCCTCCTGAATCCAGGGCCAGTGTTTTATCCACTGTGACACTGAGCTGCTCCCCTGATGATGTTTTTGAAATCAGGTAAATCCCATCCCCTACTGTGCCCCCATCACTCCCATGACTGCTCTGTCAAGTTGAGTGCACAAATCCAGGTCTATTCTGATTGTGGGTTCAGGGATTTCCCCCTACTCCAGTCTTCCCCTTTTACTTATTGCAGTTACTATCCCCATTCTCTGCATTCATTGTGTACATATTTTTGTATCTACTCAAGCCTATGCTTTGGTTTTTTTCTCTGTATTCCCAGTCCCTACTGCAGTTCCTGGCACACAGTAGGTACTCAGATGATATGGCCACTATGCTCAATGTCACTAAACTTATAAGGAAATTTTCAGCCCGCAAAGTAGGTCATATCATTGAGGTTTCTTCATTGAAGATATCAAATGAGCTCTAAGTCTTCTCTCCTCTAAGCAGTCCTCACCTTTTCCATTATTGGATCCTTCTGTATTCAGGCACCTCATTATCCTGCTCACCCTTCTATGAATGTACTTCAACTTGTCAAAATGATGCATTTTCTAAAATGCAGGGCCTAGAACTGAACAAAATATCCCAAGTGGATCTTAATAGTGGAACTATCACCTTCCTAGTCTGCTTTTGTGATAGCAATCTGAAAATCCATTTCCTTTTTTGCTTGCCTTCTCACACTGAAGATTTAGATCAGGCTTGCAGTCCACTAAGACCCCCAGTTCTTTCACACACAAACAAGAACTGTTTCCTAACTAATTTTTTAAACCTTTGATTTCAGTGAAATAAGAAACCCCCATGGAGGAAACTCCCTCTGCAATTTGCCAGTCATCTTGACTTTTGGCTTGCTCCTGGACTTTGACAGCTCTGGAGGAAAGAGTGGGGCTTTTAAGATTTTGCACAACTCTGCATCACTTAAATACAATTCATGAGCAAGTCAAGACATCACCCTCATGATACCATTGGTCCTCTTTGAGAAGGAAGAATGAACAACAGTTTAAGAAAATTGCCCAGGGCGCCAAAGGGCTAGATGTCTTACTTGCTCAAGGTCCTGGCCCAGTTAAAAAGGAGGATCAAGGTCTGACCCCCACTTTCTGGGGATCAAGATCTGACCTTACATCTCCTCCCCCTCCCTTTCAATTCCTAGGACTGCAACCCAGGCTTGACCACAGCTGTCAAGCTGAGGAGAAATGAAGAGCTCTGATCAGCTGTGCCCAGCCCCACTCCGTTCTCTCTCCAGAGGGAATGAGGTGATTTGTATTCATTTTGTTGCCAACCAGTCACCCTTTGCCCACCTCCTCCTCCTCCTCCACTCGGCTGCCCAAAGAGTAATCCCCATTGTTTGGCTTTTCCTGGTTCTCCTGTCTGCCCCTCACGTTCCTGGGCTCACAGACTGTCCGAGCTGGACAACTCCTAAGACCATGGCATATCAGAACTGGGGTGGGGGAACTTTTGAACACAGAATGTGTTCAAAAAGGGGGCCTTAGAACACATCATCAGAGCTGGATTATCTGCACTCCTTCGAACACAAAATATTGAATGTCAGAAATGAGAAAGATCTTCTAGAACAGAGAATATGAGAGTTTGGAATAACCTTAGAACACAGAGCATCAGAACCAGAAGGGCCCTTAAAACAGAGTGTCCAAGCTTGTGGGGAACTTTGAGATCATTAAACTCAAACACCAAATTTTAGAGGCAGTTAAATTGTAGGACACAACATGCTTGAAGGGACTTTAGAATATATAAAACAGCAACTGTCTGAGCAGGAAGGGAGGTTGGAGATCGATGAATTTCTCCCCTTCCCCTCCCCTGTTTTATAGAGGGGAAGCTAAAATAGAAGAGTAAAATGATTTGCCCAAGGCCCCACATTGTGTTTCAGGCAGAATGGGCCTAGATGCTAAGTCCTCAAATATTGGTTTACTGCTCACCTCCCCCCGATACATCCACCTGCCTCCCCATGCCCCTCATCCTCACTTTCCTACAGAGACCAGCCTTGTGAACTTCAGGGCATGGTAAGACTTAGTGTTCCAGAATGTTAGTGTGAGAATTGCTGTACCCCACAGCATTCTGCCTTGCTGTGAACCCCAGTTCTTGACTATACCTTTTGGGTACTGACCACGCTTTATCTTGTGTTTTTTAGTAATTAGCCCCCATACTTCATCTCCTCTGCCAAACTGAGGTCCGTTAGGGCAGGGGCCAGATCACCTGCATACCTCCCAAAGGTCTTAGCACACAGCTTTATGCTACTAGCTGGCAGATAGGTTTGCTGGAGAATCACAGACTCTCTGGCTAGCAAGGGCACCAATAAATCATTTCACCTAAAGAGGAATTCTCTCAACCATAGGAGCTCTTTACCTTTTCGATGTCCTGGCCTCAAGGACATCTAGGGAAGTCTATGGACCCCTTTTCAGAATGAAGTTCATAAATGCATAAAATAAAATACTTGGGATTACGAAGGAAACTTAATTATATTGAAATATATAAATACATATTTAATAGATGACATATGTTAAATTATATATCATTACATTGAAATATTAAAATGCAGTTATCAACATATCCAAAAAAGTAAGTTCATGGACCAGGTTAAGAACACTTGCTTTATAAGATACCTGGCAAGTGGTCATTCATCCGCTCTTTGAAGACCTCCGGAGATGAGGAACCTTTAAAAAGAAACAAACTCCACTAGTTTTTGAGCCAACCCATTCTATATCATGACCTCTCTAAGAGGAAGTTCACTCCTGTATTAAACTGAAAGCTACCTCCCTGTAACTTTAACCCTGATGCTTCTAGTTCTGCCCTCTGGGATTCATCTCTCTTCCAAATATTTGAAGGTGATGGCCATGTTCCTTTTTCTTTCCAAGATAAATACACCCAGTTCCTTCACCAAATTCTCTGATGGCATCATCCCAAGGCCCTTCTCCATTTTGGTTTCATCTTTTGCCCATGTTCCAGTTTGTCAGCATTTCTCCTAAAATGTAGTATTGACTGAATGCAATGCTTCAGATGTGGTGTACCCAGGACAGTGGACAGCTGTCCACTTGCGTCACCTCCCTCTATCCATCTTTTAACTAAGTAGGAGAGTATCCAGTGGTGGGCAGTTGTGCCATCTGAGGAGCAGCTGAGGGAACTGAGGGTGTTAACCTAGAGAAGAGACAGACATAGGGATAGAAAGAGTCAGGAAAAGAGAGAAAAACAGAGAAAGAGGGAAAGAGAGATAGAAACAGAGGAAAAGAGAAAGACAATTGAAGAAAATTGAGAGATAAAGACAGACAAAGAGGAAAAGATAGAAGAATAAAGAGAGATGGAGACAGAGGAAAAGAGAAAGATAATTGAAGAAAAAGACAGACATAGAGCCAAAGACAGAGACAATGAGGAAGAGACAGAGGAAGAAACAGACACAGAGATAGAGACAGAGAAAAAGATAGAGGAACAAAGAAAAACATAAAAACAGAGATAAAGAGACAGAGAAACAGAAGGAGGAACAGGAAGGGACAGAGAAAGATGCAGAGACCTAGAGATAAAGACAGAGAGAGAGGAAGAGAGCAACAGAGAGAAAGACCAAGGCAGAAATAAAGAGACAGAGGCAAAATGAAAAAGACAGGAAGAAGGAGACAGAGAGACAGAGACAGAAAGGAAAAAAATGAAAGAAGAACCATTTAACTTCAGACAGAAAGAGGATTCTGGGACATGGGCATATGTGCATATATAAAGAGGGAGCTGGTGGAAGGGTATAGAGACAGAACTATGGGGAGTATTTGTATATGCCTATAGGAGAAGGTACTTAGAGGCTATGGGGCTAACAGAGAGGATACTGAGCTATGTGTAGTTAACTGGAGATTACTAGATGGATGGATGGATGAATGGATGGACGGACAGATGGACAGATGTGATAGAGAGATAGAGAGAGAAATAGAGATATTTATATTGATAGAAATAGAGATATAAAAATTATATATATTATATATATAGCTATGTGTAGTTGACTGGAGATATATATATATATATATATATATATATATATATATATATATATATATATATATATATATATATATCCAGTTAACTACATAAGCCCTACATTTACCTCTCTCTCTCTCTCTCTCTCTCTCTCTCTCTCTCTCTCTCTCTCTCTCTCTCTCTATATATATATATATATATATATATATATATATATATATATATATATATATATATACACACACACACACACACACATATATACATATACATACATACACATGGGTGAATATGTATATATATAATGTATGTATTTGTGTAAGTATGTATATACATATATATATGGGTGAATATAGGGCTTATGTATAGAGGGGGGTAGTGTGGGATAAGGGAGTGTGTGTGTGTGTGTGTATTTGTGTGTATTTGTGTGTAGGGAAGAGGTCCCAGCAGGGAGAGTGTGGACTTGTGTGGTCTAAAAGGGATGGACACCGTAAGGATATCTGTTCTTCCTTGAAGAGGAAAGACACAGTTGGGAGTATGTGTGTGTATGTGTGTATGTGTGTGTGTGCATATGTGTGCACCTGCATGCAAGTGTGTGGACATGTATGTGTTTGCAAATGACTGGCAGAGTGCGTAGTCAGCCCTAGCAAGAAGATGGTATGCTTCAAGGGGAATGGGAAGCCACAGTAGGCGGCTCTCTATGTGTGAATGAGGGACAGGGAGAAGGAAGGCACAGCAGGAGGAAACTCTGTGTGTGTATGAGAAAGAGAGAGCCTCTGGAGGGGGAGAGAGCCCAGCCCAGCAGGGAGCCTGTGTGTGCCTGTCTCTGGAGCCCAGCACAGCAGGGAGACAGGTGCAGAAGAGGAGCAATAAGGGCAGGTGGATGTTTGCAAACCACAAACCCCGTCATCCCAAGATCCTCCCCAGAGACAAAGGGAAGGAGAGAAACCAGAGTCCCAGCTCAGCTCGGCTCAGCTGCAAAAGCTCTGAATCACACAATGAAAATTCTGCCTTACCTGGCCACACCTGGGGAGGAGGTTGCTCAGCAGGGGAAGCAGTGGGGTACAGTGGAAACAACACTAGCTCTGGAGGCAAAGGAGCTGGGTTCAAACCCTGCCCACCCCTTCCTGCCTGTATGACCTCCAGCAAGTCACTTAACTTCCCTGAAAAGGCACAATATGCTTGGCATTTAAAGCCATTTCCAATCTGGCTCCAGGCTGCATTTCCAGGCTTATTGGACATTATTCTCATTCACATGCTCTGTGTGTCAGCCAGACCAATCTACTCTACCCAAACTTGGTGCCCCATTTCCTGCCTCCACTCATCTATCCTGGCTGGTCCCTAGGCTGGAATACCACCCCCCTCACCCCTTAGGAGCCCTAGCTTCTCTCTAACCTCAGCTCATGTGCCATCCACTAAAAGCAAAGCCTTTCCCAATCCCCCAGATAATAATATTCTCACCTAATTTCTCAAAATACCATGCAAATTGCATCTTGTATCCACCCAGTGGGCAGCTAGGTGGCACAGTGGATAGAGCGATGGGCCTGGAGCCAGGAAGACTCATCTTCATGAGTTCAAATCTGGCCTCAGACATTTACTAGCTGTGTAACCCTGGGCAAGTCACTCAACCCTGTTTGCCTCATTTTCCTCATTTGTAAAATGAGCTGGAGAAGGAAATGGCAAAACACACCAGTATCTCTGCCAAGAAAACCCAAATGAGATCACAAAGAATAGGACGTGACTGAAACAATTCAACAACATCCACCAGATAGAACATGTAAGCTCTTTGAGGACAAGATCTATTGATAAACTTTTGTCTCTATATCCCCAATGCTTCTACATAGTGAATTTGTAATAAACATTTATTAGATTAGATTGGGCAAAGAAGCAGGGCAGGCTGATCTGGGGCGTGGGAAATCCTCATGATCTCATATCCCTTCACAGGGCTTCCATGTGAGCTACTGGATCATGTGGATGTTGGACTTCTTGATCCCTTTTTCCAAGGCAAGTTGTCTGGGTAACTGACCATCTGCCTGGAATTTTCATATACTTGGAATGTTTTGGCCACAGTCGTGCCATGTTGATGAAAGATCATGAGGAAGGTACCATCAGGAAGGTATTGAAAAGACTAGGAGTGCTGGAAGGGCTGTGGAAACCTGGACACACTCCAATGCATTCTTCTCAAGGGAGCCATGAATTAATCCTGATTTGGAAAATCATTTAGGGGTTATTCAAGAAAAAAAGGAGCTTAATCATCGATGCTCTTTGACCCAGAAATCTCAGTACCAGGCTTATAATCCAAGGATATCAAATACTGAAACAAAGGTCCCATATATACCAAAACATTCATAGCAGTACTTTTTGTGATGGGAAGTGGGAGGAGAGGAGGGGACAACCTAGAAACAAAGTAGGAACCCATTGATTGGGAGCAGACTGAAGAAAGGTATTTGAATAGGTATGAACGTCTATGAATACAATGATGTATCATTAGAAATGGCAAATTTAGGGGATTTGGAGAAACATAGGGAGACATGTCTAAGTGGATGCTGAGTGAAGAAAGTAGAAGCAGGAGGACAATATGAACAATATAACAAATATGTGAATGAAATTTACACTGAAGGCAGTTCAGATTAAATGCAAATGCCCAGGTTGGGTCCTAGATAACAGATGAGAAAACATACTTCCCTCCTTAGTAAAGAGACATTGGACTATGGTTATGGAGTGTCCAGTTGCAGTCACTGTTGGCTAGTTTTGCTTATCTTTTTTCTTCCTTTCTTACAATTGTGTTTTAAAAAAATATTATTAATAATTATTTTCTCACACAAGGGAAGGTTCTCTGGCAGGGACTGGGCCTCAGTTTCCTCACCTGTAAAATTAGAGGATTGGACTAGACGGGCTGTGGGGTCCCTTCCAGCTCTGTATCTAAGACCCTAAGATTCTATGGCTATGGTAGAAAAACAGGAAGAATCAATAAAGTTTTTAAAAATAAAATAAAGACCAGGAGGCTTGATCTCTGGGCCTGCCTCTGCTTGCTATGTGACCACAAGTAAGACCCTTGCCCTCCTTGGGCCTCAGTTGTCTCATCTGTATGTATAATGGGGAGCTGGCACAAGACAAACTAAGGTCCCTTCTGGCTCTGACATTCATTCTATGAGTCTAGGGCCAGGCACATGGGGTGCAGCTGTTGTGGCTGGAATCATTAACAAAGGGCAAATGAGTTTGTCGCCTTCTGATCTGGGGCCACTGAATGTCTTTGGCATCACTGCCCACCCCCTCCTTCATGCTCCCTCCAGCAATAGGGGGTATGGAGAGAGAGAGCCATCTCTGAGCAAAGCCTGGCCCCAAACCCATGTTCTCTTTAAGTGTTCTGGGCATGGTGGCAGCCAGCTTCCTCAGACACTAAAACAACCCATGAAAAACAACAGAATCAGAGAGAGATTTCATTAGAGTTTTGGGCCTCAGCCAAAGAGAGCCCCGAGGCTGTACTCATGCAGGATGGAGCTAGGCATGACGCTCTTCAGGGGCCAGGGGTTGCTGCTGCCACAGCCCCCAGCTCTGGGATTATAGGAGGTGGAATTACTCTGTCCTGGGAAGAAAATTGCCCTGTTGTCCTTTTCCCAAGGGATTGGTGGGATAAGAATGAGGGCAAGGGTAGAAGGGCAGAAAAGTACCAGGCAATGTACAGTGGAAACCATATGGGTTATAAAGTCAGGGGAAGTTGGTTGAAATCCTTCTTCTTTCATTTGCTATCTGCATGACCCAGAGAAAATTATTTCTCTGAGTGCCTCAATTTCTCACTTGTAAAAGAAGGAGACTGGGCTAATTGATCTAACGGCCCTTCTACACTAGCAATAATAACTCCCTTTTAAGCTTTCAGGCACCTGGAGCTGTAGGGACCTTAGAATTGTTTTGTTCAACTCGTTCCTTTGACAAAGGAGGAAACTGAAGCCCAAGGACAGGAAGACCTTGTTCAAAGTCATAAAGCAAGTTATTGGTGAATTGGGACTAGATTTCAATCTAGTCCTTTTTTAAACTTTGCTCCTCTCTCTAGAATGCCAATCAGGGATGTCTATGTGTTACCCTGACGTTAATCCATCAACACCATTAGCAAGGAGGAGTTTATCAAGTTGCTGTCTGAGCCGCCAAGAGCATAACATTGAGGAAATGGAACACAAGGTGGATAAGTGTTGATACAGGAAGTTGGAGTGAAAAGGAGACATTGACTGGCCAATATGTCTTTAAGCAATACTGCCATGGTTGGGGATTCTGGGCATCCCTAAGTGTGGAGGTGAAAGGGGAATGGAGAGGAATAAGCATTTATATGCAGCCTACTATGTGCCAGGCATTGCACTAATAACTTTACAAATATTATCTCATTTGATCCACATAACAACTCTGTGAGGCGAGTGCTTTTGTTATCTTCATTTTACAATGGAGGGAACTAAGGCAAGCAGGGTTGAGTGACGTGGCCATGGTCACACTGCTAGCAAGTGTCTGAGGATAGATCTGAACTCAGGTCTTCCTGACTCTAGGCTCAATGATCTATCCATTACACCACTAGCTGCCTAATGCAAGCCCAGGTCATGCTTACTTCCCACCATCCTACAATGCTGCATAAGACATTAAGGATGGGATTGGTTGAGTGATTCATTGATATAAGAATGTTCAGATGAGGAAACTCCCTTCTACCAGGGCAAGTCAGAACCTCCTCTGAAACTTACCCTTCTAGATAGCTGCCTATGGCACTAAGTTAAGTGACTTTCCTGCAGTCGCACAGCTAATATGAGTCAGGGGCTTGACTCAAACCACTGTCTTCATTGCTTCAAAGCTAGCTTGCATCTGCTATGCCACCCTAGCCCTCTGCTACCTGACTCCTTCTCCAGCAAAAAAGCCTCAGCAAATGAATCCCTGTTGCCTACCAAATAAAATACTCCTTTAATCAACTCCTTAAATCAATTCTTTTGTCTGGTATTCAAGGATTTCCACAATCTAGCCACTACCAACTTCCCAGCTTTGGATTACATACCCCACTTAACGCAAGTTACAATGAAGGTAGATTCTCAGTGCCCTCACTCCTGCTCATTCTTATCCAGTTCCCAATTATCTCTGGATTTTGCTCACCTTATCCTACCCATTCCCACCCACTTCCATACCTACCTGTTGGTATCTGCTTCCTCCCTGAAGCCTTCCTTGATTTCCCCCAGTTTGAAGTGAACCTCCTTTCTTTGCATAAGCTTTCATCTTTCTCCATCTAATCTCTCTTGGTCACACATCACATTCTAATTTCTATTTTAATTTTGTGTTCATGTATTGTCCCCTGCCTCAGAAGCTCTGTCTTGAGGACGGAGACTGGACCCTTTGAATCTCCCCATCTGCAGCACAAAGTGCAATACTCTGTGAATAGTAGGTGCTTAATAAATGCCTGTTGCCTTAAATAAATTGCAAGGATCTGTATTAGAATGGAAGAGATACCCAAGGGAGACCCCAGAATCTCCTTACCAAATAGGAACTAGAGACAAGGATAGAATGAAAGATATAGGGTAACAACATGCTGCAAGGGAGGCAGTTTGGCACAGAAGAAAAAGCAATGTCTTTGGGGTCTTAGATTCAAATCTTACCTCTGACACTGTGTGACCTTGAATAAGTTACTTAACTTCCCTTGGCCTGATCTATAAAATGAGACGACAAGATGGTCTCTGAAGTCTCTTCCAGCTCCCTATTTCTGACCCAATGGTTCTGTAATGTGACCCACTGGAGTGTAAGCTCCCTGAGGTGAACAAGTTTTATGTTTGTATCACCAGTGCCTACCAGAATGCTTTGCATTTTTTTTTTGGCCAAGACCTGTTATTTCCTTGATAAAGAGAACTTCCAGTGAGGAAATCCTCCACCAATACAGATTGCCACCACCTATGCAATTATATTCATAAAGACCTGACTAGAACATGGACCAGTTAAGTAGTTTGCCAGCGTCACCAAACCAGCACGTGTTAGAAGCAGGAGGCAATTAATTGTCACTAGTTTGGATCAGAATGGATGGTGTGGGACAAAAGGACCTTTGAAATCTTTTACCACTATGTTAATAAGAATTTATTAAGCACCTACTATGTGTGTTATTTGCTAGGGATATAGATATGAAAGTGAGACGGTCTCTGCCTTACATTCTCTGGGCTTATGTTATACTGTACAGTAGATGACCCCAAATACACAATGATTGAGGTGGGAAATTAACAACTCAGTGAATTGGGGAAGACCTCTTAAAGGAGGTGGCACTTGATAAAAAGAGAGGGTTGGTATTTGGGGAAAATGTAATTTGTTCAGTTTAAGAGTTTTAGATGCCTAAGAGACACTCAGGTAGAGATATCTAGCAGGTAGTTGGAGATACAAAATTAGAGCTAGGAGAGTAGTGAAGACTGGATATACAGATATCAGAACCAGCTGCCTGAAGATAATTTTCCTGGCATTCAAGGCTCTACAAAACCTGGTTCCAACACTATGGGACCTGAGATCAAGGATATTTAGAGAAGAGATTCATAGGAGGATGTTGACAAGAATTGAACAGGATTAGAAAGTATAGATGGGTGAATGCTTACTCTGGTCAAAGGGGGTAAATAGGACCATCAAAGAACCAAAATACGGCTGGATGGGCACCCACTTAAATCAATACATTTATATACATATGCATCTGCCTGTTTCTCTGTCCCTGGCCCTGTCTTTCTGTCTCTCCTTCTCTGTCTCTCTGTAACTCTCCCTCTTCTTCTCCCTGTCTCTGTTTCTTTGCCTGTCTCTCCCAATTCATGTTCTGTCTCTGCTATCTCTGTCTCTATATGAGCGTTGTGTGTATGCATGTGTATTATGTGTCTATGTATGTATACATGTATGTATACATGTATGTGTGTGTATGTATGTATGTATCGTGGACAGTGACCACAGATGGATAACAAGCTGAGTGCAGAATTAGGGAGGAAAGACAGAGTAGATAAATATTTTGGGGTCTCAGGATCCTTTTATACTTTTGGGGGGGGGCAATGAGGGTTAAGTGACTTACCCAAGGTCACACAGATAGTAAGTGTTAAGTGTCTGAGGCTGGATTTGAACTCAGGTACTCCTGAATCCAGGGCAGGTGCTTTATCCACTGCACCACCTAGATGCCCCACCTTTTATACTTTTAAAAATTATTCAGGAAGCCCTAAAGAACTTTTGTTTCATAAATTATATCTATTTTTTCTTTACCACATTAAGTTAAAACATCTTAGTATTATCATGAAAATAGTTTTGATCGCATGGATACCCTGAAAGGGTCTATGGGGCCCTCTGGGGTTTCTGAATCCCACTTTGAGAACCACTGTGTTTGGTTGGAAGATACTTGGGGAACTGTGTAAAACTTTTGATGATCTCAAAATGTTTATTGCTCCCCAAAGTCCATCATATTTAACATTAATGTGCTCCCAGTGATGCTGAGTGACTATAATAAGAACAATAATCATTCACATTTCCCTAGAACCCTAGGGCTTACACAACACTTCCCCATAATACTAACCCAATGAGGCCACTAGTACAAGTATTATTGTTCTCTTTGAAATTTGAGGGAAGTTTCAAGATGCTAAGTGACTTAAACAAGGTCACTTAGCTAATATGTATGGGAACCAGAATCAGAACCCAGGTGAACTGCCTCCAAGTTCAATGCTTTTTTCTACCATCTAATGGTACAAATTGTAAAATTTTACAATCTTCAAAGAATCAAAACGACAACCCAAAGGACAATGGGATAATGTCTGGTATGTGTAAAGAGGCCTCAGTTTATGGTATCCCAAAAATCTCAGTGCAGTTTAAAGCTTTAATCCCTTAAAACCATATTAATACTTTTGGGACACTCTGAATTTTACCAAGAATTACCTGAGTATAAGAAATTAAATAAGATATACAAATAATGTCTATGATAAGAAAAGGAGGCAGGACAGTCATGGGGTGAGACTAAGACAAGACACGGATAGCCTGAATATGACATGAGTACTCCTAAGATATTAATCGGATGAAAGTCTCCAGTGCATTAAATGGATGATACAATCATACAGTTAGAGCTGGAAAGGACTCTAGAGCTAACTAATCAATCCAACTGTCTCATTTTTTTAAATGACAGGTGTTTTAGAATTACAGACAGCGAGGCAGCTAGATGGCGCAGTGGATAGAGCGCCGGCCCTGGATTCAGGAGTTCAAATCCGGCCTCAGACACTTAACACTTACTAGCTGTGTGACCCTGGGCAAGTCACTTAACCCAAATTGCCTTACTAAAAAAAAAAAAAAAAAGAAGTACAGACAGCATTGGTGATGAAGTGGATAGAGTGCTGGGCCTGGAGTCAGGAAGACCTGAGTGCAAGTAAGGTCTCAAATACTTACTGTGAAATCTTGAGCAAGTATCTTAACCTGTGTCTGCCTCAGTCTCCTCATATGCAAAATAGGAATCATAATAGCTCATACCATGCAGAGTTATCATGATATAAAATGAGATAATATTTGTAAAGCATGTTGGCTAGTTATGATGATGGTGGTGGTGGAATCCAAGACCCAGAAAGATTAAAATTTACAATTCCGGAGCTGGAAGGTATCTCAGACAGCATCCAGTCCACTCCCCATTTATTTTACAGATAAAATGAAGTCCAGGGAAGTTAAGGGACTTGCCTAGGGTCATATGAACAGTCAGGACCAGAAGCAGAGAGTAGATTCTTCAGTACACAAACAAGAGTTATATAGGAGGGAAAGGTGCAAAAATCACAGTTTAACCAGAACCCCAATGAATTATTAGTATAATTTATTCAAAGGGGTTGGGGGGGGGGATGAATAGTGATTTTCCAAGAGAAAGGTTACCCTAGCTGTTAACAAGCCAGAGGAAAAGGTTTGGAGTAAGCACTGACCGTGGTGCTGAACTTGCCAGCTTTTTGACATCTGCCTGCAGACCAAAGATAAACTGCCGCCCCCTCCCCAACACACACACACACACACACACACACACACACACACACACACATTCACACCACACCACACCACTACCTTAGCACAGCTGTTGCCACCAAAGGTATCAAACTGGGTAAACTTCCACCCACTGCAGTCACATCAGACATCAGCCTGTATTGGAACAAAGAACTGCATCTGGATATAGAGCTGGGTTCAGAATCTGGCACTGATTTTTACCTTTGTATACAAACATGTTACTTAACTTTCCTGAGCTACAGTTCCTGCATTTGTAATATGAGGAGAGGAGTTGAGCCAGATAATCTCTAAAACGCTCTTGTAGCTTGTGGCCCTAGGCCCCATTAAAGGACCCTCCCCATCACTAGCTATTGAGCTAACCAGCTCCCCTGTGTTGAGGGTATACATATTCAGTGGATGCCACTCTAGAATTGTGCCTTTGCAGGACCTGACCTACAAAGGAATAACTTAATTTCATTCCATAAACATTTTGGTGTGTACAATGGAAAGAAAAGTGGAAATCAAGGCAAAAGAGTAGGAGCCAAAAGCCAGGTTCCAACAAACCATGAGACATTGAGAATGTTAATTCAACTATCTGAGCATCAGTTTTATCACCTGTAAAATGAGAATAAGAAAGGCAAAAAGCTACTCCTTCCCCTTCTCTCCAAAAGAACCAAAATAGAATCAAAATACTTGAGCCACTTAACTCATAGGGTTGTTGTAAGCATTAAGTGAGATTCTATATGCAAAGCACTTTGGAAAGCTGAAGGTGTTCCATAAATATCAGCTATTAGTATCCTTATTAAGCACCAGCAATATGCAGGACCCCATGTTCAGCACTGGGAAGATGATAACTACCGAACAGACCCTGATCTTAAGGAATTTATCTTCTTATAAAAGGCAAAAGACAAGCAGACAAATAAATGATTACAGAAACTCAGAGTAGAAGATAATTCAGAAATCATCTAATCCAATCCCCTTATTGCACTGAATCCTAGAGGGAGGAAAGGATTTTCCCAAGGTCAAAAAGCAAGTCAGTGCTTTCCACTCCACCAAAGTGCTTCTTACCCTACTAATGGAGTACATCGTGTTTGGTCTCTCCATTCTTGGTGCTGTGAGATGTGTGTATCCTGTTCTTAAAAGAGGCTGTTGTTCAGTGATGTCTGACTTTTTGTGACCCCATTTGGGGTTTTCTTGGCAAGGATACTGAAGTGGTTTGCCATTTCCTTCTTCAGCTCATTTTATAGATGAGGAACTCAAGGCAAACAGGGTTAAGTGATTTGCCCAGGGTCACACAGCTAACACGTGTCTAAGGCCATATTTGAAAATGAATCTTCCTGACTTCAGGCCCAGTGTTCAATCCTCTGTGCCACCTAGCTGTCTTCTTAAGAATGGTTCTGTTGTTTCTCAGCCATGTTCAACTCTTTGTGACACCATTTTGGGGGGTTTCTTGGCAAAGATACCAGAGTGGTTTGCCATTTCCTTCTCTAGCTCATTTTACAGACAAGGAACAAAGTTAAGCGATGTGCCCAAGGTCACAAAGCTAGTAAGTGTCTGAGATCAGATTTGAACTCATGAAGAGGAGTTTTCCTGATTCCAAGATCAGTGATTTATCTATATACTGCACCACCAGGCTGCCCCTCTTAAAAGAGGAGCACTTGTCAATTGTCCATGTTAGTTATGCTTTGTCTTCCATGTTTTGGAGAGGGCAGGTTTCCTTTGCTGATCCCCCCACTGTGTCTGTCTCTAATGGGGCAGAAGGAACGTAAGTTTGCTTTTGATCTGGTTAAGCCAAGGACAGCTCATTGACTGAGGAAGAAAATTCTACCTCATAGCCATCTATCTATACCTGTTATAGGTCTGACCTTTACCCATCACTAGAGGGAGTGGGACAGGGTAAAAATATTGGCCATCAGAACAACAGGGAAAGTCAATCACTTAGTCATCATGCATTTATTAAGCACCTAATATATACTAGGCACCACCTAAGCACTAGGGAAACAAAAAATATAGTCACTGTCCTCAAAGAGCTTACATTCTAATGGGGGAGTTTTTATCATTCTCTAAACTATCTGAGATCTGCATGCTGGTCCCAGCTCTTTCAACTCACTTAATCAACAAGCATTTGTTCTTACATGCTACTCAAGGGCAATACCAAGGGGAAAAAAATGAAATAATTCCTTCCCCCAAGGGCTTTTTTCTTCAACCAGCAGAAGCAACATATATACACATAGTAAATGAGATAACATGTAAAGTGTAAAATATTATATATATACTAGCTAGCAGTATTATTATTAAGCAAATGCATGATGTGTACAAGGTAATTTGGGAAATGGAGACACTAGCAGTTAGGAACAGAGTCAAGTGGTGGTTGAGATAACTTTGAATGAAAGTAGACATTCTACAAGATGGAGGTAGGAAGAGAGTACATTCCAGACACAGGAGACAACCTATGCAAGGCACAGACACAGTAATGGGGTGCTGAGTATGAGCAACAGCAAATAAGTCAGTTTGGCTGGACTACAGAATAAATGAAGAGGAGTCATATATAATAAGATATTCAGCTGCTGGATGACCTTGAGAAAATCCCTGTCCCTCCCTGGACCTCAATTTCTCCCATATAAGAAAGCGGAACTTGATGATCCTGGATTTATCCTACAGCTCAAGAGTTTCTGGGATTATTTGTGTGAATGTCTTTTCTCTGCTACAAGATCATAAGCTCATATTTCTGTAGCCCCTGACACTTCTGAAAAGGTCAATGAAAATTGCTCAAGGTCACACAGAGAGCCGAGCCCTGTTGTGTACCCAGGTCTTCTAAGTACAAATCCATCGTTCATGCAGGATGATCCCTCACCATGGCCCCTCCCTTCCCCTTCCTCCCTCCTCCAAGTCCTCTGTGCAGTGATTTGAAGCAGCTCTCACCCCCGCTACCTGGAAATGCTGGTGTCCATTGGAGGGAGCCCTGGACAAGACCCCTTGACTAAGGCCTTGACTAAGCCCCAGCACCGTATCACCATTTTGTCTCTTTCCCTGCCAGCACAGCTTCTGTTCTGGTGTCTATACGGCCCTCCCCCTTTAAAAACCCCCTTGAGGACATGGAGAAACACCCCCCCCCCCAGTGAAGTCTTGCATCTCAATTACCCAGTGTCCTACAGGGCCCACATACTATTTCTCCCTGAAGCCCATGGACTCTGACTCCATCCCAAGGAAATCTGTTATGCCCGGTGACTGCCGCTGACGGTGAGGGCCTCATTGAAAAGAGCTTTCCTTTGGCCCACGTCGTCTGGCCAGGGGAAGGCTTCCCGACAGATTAAGAGAAATGCCGGCCTCAGCCTCATTCGTATTCCAGTCGGGCCAGCGGCTTCAGTGTGGCTGAGAAAAGCGAGAGGAGAGGAGGCCCTCAGAGAATGCCCAGAGATGATTCCTCTCCGATTCCAATTTATTTTCTATCATTAATGCCTTTGAAAAACCCCACATGCTCAGCAAACAGAGAGCACAGTGTATGGGGAGGAAATGGCAGGAGGGAGGAACCTCAGAGCCCAGCCAGCCCTCTGCCACGAAGCACCACAGGGCAGCAGGAAGAGGCCTAGATTGGGGGAATGAGATATGAATTCAAATCTCATCCCTTTGGTTCTTTGGGATTGCCTCCTTCCCTATGAGATGAGATGGTTGGGCTATGATCTCTAAGGTCCAGAGGCAGGTAGGTGCCAATGGGTTTGGAATCAGGAAGATTGAACCCAAGTTCAAATCCAGTTTCAGACACTCTGTGACATAATCCTTGTTTGCCTCAATTTTCTCATCTGGAAAATGGGGATAATAATAGCACTTACCTCTCAGGGTTGTGAGAATAATGAGATATTTGTAAAGCACATAGCATACTACCTGACACTACATAAATGTGAAATTATTAGAGATTATTATTATTATTAGATTATTTATTAGATTAGATTGTTATTACACATATGAATATTATCATCCCACCACTTCAGACATCTACTGACTGTGTGACCTTGGGTACATCACTTTAACCTCCCTGGGCCTCAGTTTCTTTCTCCATATGTTAAATGATGGATGAAGTAGCCTCTGAAGTCCCTTTTGCCTCTATGTCTATGATCTCATGATCCTGTAAAGTGACTCAGTTGAATGTCTTCCCCCTGTTTCTGCTATTGACTTTCTGACGTCTAAGACCCTCACTGAATCAAAGAATTTGAGATTTGGAAGGGACCCAAACAGCTGCCTCATCTAACCCAGACACGAAACTGACTATACACCTCTAATCCCCTATGACCTACCTGACAAGAGTATCTAGAAAATGGAAACAATTATAAATAAAACCTACCCTGTCTATTTCACTGGATCATTGAGAGTATTAGATGGGGGAAAGACATGATGACCAGTGACATGTCTATTGCACAGAGAACAGCCTAGCTAAGTTTGGGCAAGTTAGCCTCAAGGTGGTGAACCTTTTTGGCCCCCGTACCTCTCAGAAAGCAATCTACTAAATTACAGAGGAGTGTCATCTGGGCCAATGAAAGAAGAACACCACCAATGATACAAACTCTAAACATATTGAAGAAGCAAATGTAAAAGTGCTTTATGAAGCCTAAAGTATTGATGAATGTCAACTCCTTGTGAGGAAGGATCTTTTCATTCTCGGTTATTTATACTGAGAACTTGGATAGAGCACTAAGCCTGGAATCATGAAGATCTGAGTTCAAATCTGGCCTCAGACACTTGCTAGATGCGTGACCCTGGGCAAGTCACTTCACTCCTATTTGCTTCAGTTCTTCATATGCAAAATGGGGATACACTGGAGAAGAAAATGGCAAATGACTTCAGTATCTTTGCTAAGAAAGCCCATGGACAAGGTCCATGGGGTAATGAAGAACTAGACACAACTGAATGACTAAACTACACCACTTGTATCTTCAACACCTAGGTCAGTGCCTGACACACAGTAGGGGCTTAATGGATACTTAATGGAGGTTGGCAGAGGCTGATTGCTATTAATTTTTGTTCATGTTAATATTTTCATCAGGACAAAGTTAGCTGCCAAGAAATATATTGGGTTTTTTTGTCTTGTTTTCTTTTTAATTTCACGTTTTGGCAACCACAGCTCTTGGGGACCATCCACAAAGTCATAGGGAGGCTTTTGTCAATGTTGTAGAAGAATCCCACCCCTCCCCCCAGCAATGACATCACTGACTTAGCTGGTGCTAGATAGGACCTCAGAATCCATGGGGTCCCACTCCCTAATTTTACAGAGGAAACTGAGGCCCAGGAAGGGTAAGTGACTTGTCCAAAGTCATAGAAGTAATGAGTGGCAGAGTCAGTATTTGAACCTGGGTCTTTGAATGTCAAATCAAGCACTCCATTCCCTGTTTCATATGGGAAGTGGGGAGGAAAAGGAGATTCTTATTCTAGAGAGGTTAGCATAATGGAAAAGCACTGGATTTAGAGGCAAAAACCTGGGATCAATTATTCAAAAAGTATTTATTAATGACTAATATAGAAATGTTTCACATGATGGCACATGCATAGCCTATATCTGATTGCTTACTGTCTCAGGGAGGGAAGGAGAAATAGAATTTGGAACTCAAAACTTTAGATAGAATTTTTTTTATTTTAAAGCATTTATTAAATACCTACTATGTGCCAGGCACCATTCTAAGCCTTGGGGATATAAAACCAAAAAAGAAACAATCCCTACCTTCAAGGGGCTTACAGTCTTTAAAGGGAGACAATGTGTATGTATATGAGAGCATATAAAATATAAATAAATGTCCTGACCAGACTAATATTAATATTAATAATTACTAGTACTGATATAACACTTCAAGGTTTACAAAGTGCTTTATCCTCACAACAATCCTGGGAGATAGGTGCTATCATTATCACCTTTTTACAGATGTGGAAACTGAGGTTCAAAGTGCTTCAGTGTTTTCTCCATGGCCAATAAGTGTCTGAGGGCTGACTCCCAAGTCCAAATGCTCTCCTCTGTACCACCCGGCTGTCTCTACCACTTAATACCAGTCACCTTGGCCTAGTCAATTCCCCTAAGTTTCAGCCTCTCCCTGCTTTAAAGGAGGGTTGGTATTATTAATTAGAGCTGGTATTTATGTGCCACTTTAAGTTTTGTAAAGCTTTGTGGCATTTCATCCTCACAACAACCCTGAGAAGTAGGTACTATTATTATCCCCATTTTAAAAGTAAGGAAACTGAGGTTGACAGAGGCTGAGTGACTTGCCCTGGGTATCACAGCTAGGAAGTATGTGAG
This sequence comes from Dromiciops gliroides, assembly GCF_019393635.1. NCBI lineage: Eukaryota > Metazoa > Chordata > Mammalia > Microbiotheria > Microbiotheriidae > Dromiciops > Dromiciops gliroides. The sequence continues at coordinate 33,698,611 of NC_057862.1, read as the reverse complement.
GCTAGATTTGAACTCAGATCTTCCCAACTCCAAGTCCAAAGTTTTATGCACCCTAACTACCTAAGTCTGACCCCAAAGGGCTGACCACAGCAACTCGTGATTTTGAACCTGAGTCATGGAGGGGGTCTCTACAGAGATCTTGGAAATGCTGGTGTATTATTATCTGGGGGAAGGGGGGTTACAGTGGAAAGAATACTGCTTGGAATCAGAAGACCTGGGTTTGAATATTGGCTCTGCCATTAATATCTGTGTCACCTTAAGCAAGTCACATCATTTGGCTGGCTGGCTCTCAGTCTCCTTCTCTGTAGAATGAAAGGGTTGGATTGCATGATCTCTACCATCCCTTCTAGCTCTAGTTCTGGTCCTATTCAGGATGGTCTGTGGTTCAAAATAATCGTGGCAACTCACGTGACTTAAGGGTGTTACTATGGATGAAGTGCTTTTCTCATGAGAACTCAATTATGTGAGCACTAACCCCACTTAACAAATGAGGAAACTGAGGCTAAGAAAGATCATGTGTCCTAACTCCAGCTCACATTGATCATTCATGTCAGAGCTGGGACTGGTACTTTGGGCTCTCCTGATGACTAGGCTGGCATTTTCCCCACCTCACCACATTGTGTCAGTAAATCCTGGCTCACAGCAATCTCCACCCTATCCCTTTCTGGGTAATGCTCGGACAAGAACTACTCTAGGATGCCAGCTGATAGAAGAGCACACAGTAGCCCAGGGAAACCGAGAAGAGAGCTGTCTCCTACCCCCAATTCTAGTTCAGGAATTCTTAGTCTTTATTGTCTTCTAGACCCCTCTGGCAATGTGGTCAAATCTATGATTCCCATCTCAGAATAATGTTTTTAAGTGCATGAAAAATATATAGAATTACAAAGGAAACATATTATATTGAAATCAAGATTTATTTTTTCCTTTAAGTTCATGGAGACCAGGTTAGGAATTCAGGATTTAGGGGCAGCTAGGTGATGCAATGGATAAAGCACCAGCTCTGGATTCAGGAGGATCTAAGTTCATATCTGGCCTTAGACTTACTAGCTATGTGACCCTGGGCAAGTCACTTAATCCTCATTGCCCTACCCCCCCCCCAAAAAAATTCAGGAGTTAGAAAATGCCCTTAGACTTCTCAAAACATCTTTTCTGTCCACTTTTTTTTAAAAGACTTTTTTTTTCTTAGAGATGGATGTTAAGAGTCCATTTGAGCCCACAGAGATGTTAAGAATTAGGCATGGCAGATCTTATCCTCCCCATTTTAAAGGTACACAAACTGAGGCCCAAAGCAGGGCAATGATTCATCCATGATTATACAGCAAGTCAGTGGCAGAGGGAGAACTCAGAGCCAGGCTTCTTGCTTCCCAGTTTAGGTGGTTCCCTCCACCCCCTACCAGCTTCTCCCTGCCAGGATATTAGTGAGCAGGGAGGGGGGGTGTACTCCATGAAAAGCAAAATGAGGGGTTGAAGTGAAAAATAAAACAAGATAGATAGATATTTTTTTCCTCTTCCATAATGTAAAGAAAATTGCTTTTAGTGACTATCTGCGGTTTTAAAAGCAATTACAGTTTTTGGAGGGAACTTCCTTGAGATGGAGCAAAAGTGACTAGGAACAAGGTGCAGAAGGGTTTTTTTTAATAATGTTAGCATCAAGCAAAGGCAAAAGGAGAAAAGATTTTAATGACAGCAATTCCTAGCAGCAGAGACTGTGGAGATAAAATATTTAGAGGCCTACTGGGGAGGGGGCTGGGAACTGGAAGCCAGGAGCTGGACAGGGACCCCAGCTTTGCTTAGCTATGGAGCCTGGGGAAGGTGGACAAGGAGGGGAGATGGGGAACCACCCAATGAGGCAGCAGCATAGGAAGCAGTCCAAAGCATCTGCAGGGCTCCAGCTGTCGGGAGTTAGGAGCAGGTGTGGGATTTGATGTTGGATAGAGGAGAGAAAGGGAGAAGCCACAGAGGAAACAGAGCCAGAGCCCCAATCTCAGTTTCTTGGCCCCTTCACCTCTAGTCATGGCTCTCCCAGGGGACCCTATTCACTCACACCAGGCTGAGAAAGCCAGCAGATATAATGGAAAGGAGGGGAGGCTGGGAAGCAGCGGTGTTGGGTTCAAGTGCTGGAAATGCCACTGATTTCCTGTGTAAACTTGGACAGCTCCTTTCCTCATCCTGGACTTCCCCTTCTTCATGTAGACATGAAGGGGATGGGACAAGATGATCTTTAAGGATCTTTTCTGTCCTAAGGCCCAGGACCCAAGGGAGGACATCAGAGAATTCTCATGAATGCCCAGTGGCCCTCTCCACATAGAACCAGAGCCAGCATCTTCACTAGAGTCAAGACCTACTGGTGAATAACTCCCTGGGGAGTCACTTGGGACATTGTGGCTTTCTTAGGGTCAAGTAGCCAATGCGGGTCAGAGATGAGACTTGAATTCCAGTCTTTCAGCACTGAGGCAGGCTCTCTATCAGTAATGCTAAGTTACTTCTTAACTTTGCCTTTCCAGGAAAGTAGGCAGCACATCTACAACTTGAATCAGGAAGACCTGAGTTCATATCCTGCCTCAGACACTTACTGGCTATGTGAACCTGGCCCAGTCTCAACCTCTGTCTGCCTCAGTTTCTTCATCTGTAAATGAGGATAATAATAGTACCTACCTTTCAGAGTTGTTATAAGGATTAAATTATATGTTATAACTTTTATAGATACAAATTGATAATTACATAAAATACGTAATATTTTTAAATGTTTTGCAAACCTCAAACCACTATAGCTATTATCATGATACTCATTTGTGAATGTGGCTAGGTATTATTATGCCCATTTTGCAGATAAGAAAACTGAAATTTATAGATGTTTAGTGACCTGCCTGTCACCAGCACTGGAATAAAGCACCTAGCAGAGATCCTGGCATATGACAGGGGCTTAATAAATAAATGCCTTCTGAATAGAACTGAATTAAATGTCTGGTGATGCTGTCCAACCTTCCTCATGCTCAGACTGGATCCAAACAATCACACCCTTATGGCAGTGGTGGGAACTAGGAGGATAGAAGGGTTGAATTTCTCTGGGAAAGGAGAGCCAATAGTCTGCTTCCTGACGTCTGGCCACAGAGAAAGCATCATGATGGGGTGGAATGAGTTCTGGACTGGAAATCAGGAAAACTGTATTGGAACTTTGGCTTTGTGAGTAACTGACCTGCTATGTGACATTTGGCAACTGCCTTCCCCACTCTGGACCTCAATTTATTCTTTATCTGGACCTCAATTGTTCTCTAGTATCCTTCTATCTATAAAGTGAAGGATTTGGGTGAGATAATGGTTTGAGTCCCTTCCAGTTCTAACGTTTCATCATCTTCCAGTTTCTAGTCTGTCTCTGTCACTGTGGAACCCTGGGCTAGTGACTTCCCCTCTCTGGGACTCAGTTTCCTTTCTTCAAAATGAAGGAATCTGACTAGATAATAGGTATGGTCCCTTCCAGGTTTAGGACCCTCTGTCTTTAAATTCTTGCTGTTATTCAGATCATAAACTCAACCTATCCAAAGCAGAATCCATTGAGTCTCTCCCACATCCAAGTGCCCCCTCTTTACTTCTGTACTCCTATCTTGGGCACCGCCATTCCAGTCACCATGTTCATACCTTACAGTCAGCTGCATTTCTTCAGACTCTCTAAGACCCTTATTGCTATGAGCTGCCAAAACTTGTCTGTCCCCAACCTCTCTCATATCCACCCCCTTCTCTCTATTTATACCATGACCAAGTCCAGCTGGCCCTGTGTCACTCCTCACTTGGACAAATTGGGTTAGCCCCCTCTGTCAGGCTCCATTGTCCTCCCTCTCTGACTTCTCATCCCCACACCTGCCAAAAGGCTACTCCTAAAGTGACTACATTACTCTCTTGTTCAAGATGGCTCCCAATGCCCTTTAGGGTAAAATATAAACAGCTCCTCAGCTTGGCATTAACGTGCTTCATGATCGCAATTCAGCCTACCTTCCTAGACTTATTACTGCCTCTCATACACTCATACAGCCAGCCAAACTGGTCTACAGTTCCTCCCACCTCTAAGCCTTTGCAAAGGCTGTTGCTCACACCTGGAATGCCCTCACTCATCATCTCCACCTTTCAAAATCCCTAGTTTCCTTCAATGTTCAGCTCAACTACTGAAGCTCTGATCTATCCAGTTACTAGCCACCCCATTACTGTTAACTTATTTACTTTGCATATATTACCTATGTGTTTGTGAATATGGTATCCCATCTCCCTTCCCCACCACTGCTCCCCATTCCCCGCTGCTGTAGTAGAATGTAAACTCTATAAGCTCAGGGATTATTTCCTTTTTTGTCACTGTATCCCCAAGTACCTAGTATTATGCCTGGCATATAGTAGATGTTTAATAAAGATTCAGTGAATGAATGAATGAATAAGCAAATGAATGAAAGAATGAGTGAGTGAGTAAATGAATGAGTTAATTCTCTGACTACAGGCACTGAAATGGATTGAAACTGTCTTTCAACTCCTCCTCTAGGTCTTTGATTCTGCCTTCAATCTCCTACACACACATGCACACTCACACACGAGCGCGCACACACACACGTGAATCCCAAGAGCACACAAGCAGCCAGACTCAGACACACTGAGGCACACAGACCTACCTCTCTGCCTTCCACTGCCTCTGTCAGGCACTGAGTCAAGAGGGCTGCTGTGGAGAAAATGCTGCAACACAGACCAAACACTATTCCCCACATGGGGCCTGAAATCCACTCATTTTGTGATGTTTATGTAGGATTCGACTGTGAGATGGTAAGACACAGGCTGAGCCCTTAAACCAGCCCAGGGATAGAAGCAAGGTAGCAAAGCCGAACCTGGCAGATTCTGGGAGCAGGGCTGCTTCCAGCAACACCTCCATGTCTTTCAAGAATGTCCTCCCCTTGCAGAAAAGCTACTCCCTCCCTGAGCCTCAATTCCTGTCTTTCTTCATTCATCCCTTTAACAAATATTCATTGAGCACCTACTGTGTGCCTGGTACTCTGCTAGGGGCTAGGGATACAGAGATAGTAATGAAACACCCTGCCCTCAGGAAGCTTACATTCAATGGAGGAGACAACCCCACATACACACCTGGGACTAGAGTAAAGGAGACTTGAGATCAAATCTTGCCTCAGTTACTTATTAGCTGAGTCACCCTCAGCAACTTAACCTTTATCTGCCTCAGTTTCCTCATCTGTCAAATAGAGACAATAACAGCACTTACCTCCTAAAGTTGCTGTGAGGACAAAATGTAAAGGACTTTGCAAACCTTAAAATGCTATACAAAGGTTAGGTATTATCATTAATTGGGCAGCTAGGTGGCACAGCGGAAAGAGTATCTGGCCTAGAGTCAGGAAAACTCATCTCCTGAGTTCAAATCTGGCCTCAGACACTAATTAGCTGTGTGACTCTAAGCAAGTCACTTCACCCTGTTTGCTTCAGTTTCCTCATCTGTAAAATGAGCTGGAGAAGGAAATGGCAAACCACTTGAGGATCTCTGCCAAGAAAACCCTAGATGGGGTCACAAAAGAGTCAGACATGACTGAAAAACAACTCAACAACAACAAAAAATTATCATGAACATTATCTAAAATTACATTTGCATTGCTGACTTCTGTAGCAAATCGAAGGCTTGAGTTTGATCTTGCAGTCCACTAGTACCACCACCCCCACCCAGGTCTTTTTCACTGAAACTGTTAGCCATCTCTCAAATGTGAATAAGGATGAGAGGCAGTGGGAAAGGGGTTACTTGTACCTTCAAGCCCTAGAATCCCCAAATCTAGTCCAATCCCATCTTTTATAAATGAGACCAAGGCACAGATAGGGGAAGAGACTTGCCCAAGGCAATGAGATTCCTTTGTTTTCCTTTTCTTCTAAGGAGTGTAGTGTTGTCTTCATTTAATCCCAAAATGTATCCTTCCTGAGAAGGATCAGAGGAGGGTTTGATGTTTCTCACTGTCTCTCTCACATGCAGCTTTCTCCCTGGAGGGACACTCACCACCCTCACTGTTGGAAATTAACCGAACAAAGGAACCCCGACCAGAAACTTGTCTTTTCTAATTATCAAGAGAAGAGTCCATGCCTGGCCTGCCCATGCTCTTAGCTGGATAAAAGGGACAGCTCCTTGCAATCAAAAGATCATATTGTTTAGGAAATCGCAGCATCTCAGAGTCATAGGTTTAAGGCTAGAAAGAACCTTCAAAGTCATCTAGTCCAATTCCTTCATTTTATAGTTGAGGCAACTGAGCCCACCTCCTCCCAAAACAAGGTCAAGAGACTTGCCCTAAGTAAGTGAAAGAGCCAAGATTTGAACCTGGGTCCTTTGACTCCAAATCTAGTGCTCTTTTGGATGGGGCTTCATCGACCATTGAATCTAATCTATGCTTGAACAAGAATCCTCTCTAGAACATTCTTGACAAGGGGTCATCCTGCCTGTACTTAAAGACTTCCAATGAGAGGGAGTATATTGGTGGACCTGCCACTTCAACCCACTTAGGGATCCACTTGGGGATCCATTTGGGGATCACTCTCCTGGCTAGAAAATTGAACAAAAATCAGCTTCTTTGTATAATCTACTCATTGCTCTTCACGGTCCTTCATATTACTTGAAGACGGTCACCATACCCCCTAAACCTTCTCTTCTCTAGGCTAATAACCCCCCAAAAGGATTATCTTGAGGGTTTCATTACACTGCCCTCCCCCATGTTCCCCAGTATGCCAATGTCCTTTCTAAAATGTAGAGTCTAGAATTGAACAGAGAGAAGCTGAAGGAATGAACTAATTCAACTCCCTATTTTCTAGATAAGGGAATTGAGGCTCACAAAAGGGAAATTTCCCCAAATAACACAGCAGACTAAAGCAGTATGTGTAGCAGCATGGGGACAAAGTGCCAGGCAAGAACACAGAAACAACTGGGTTCAAATCCTCCTTCTGTGAGAACAAGCAAGTCATTTAAGCTCTCTGAGACTTAGTTTCCTTATCTGTGAAATGAAGTTGGACTTGACTGTCTCTACACTTCCCAGCTCTAAATCTATGATCCTAGTAGACCGTTAGAGCTGAATAGGATCTAAATGGTCACCTAATTCAAACCACTCACTTTACAGATTGGGAAACTAAGGCCACATCATTCCATGATCATCTTGGGCCTGGAATTTTGTCTACAAGCAGGAAGGTTCTTTCCCCAGACTCTCAGGGAGCCTCTGACCTAGAAGCATTTCTCTTCTTCCCTGTCCTGACCTGCTCCCTCCTGCCACCCAACTCCTTTCTTGACCCCGGGCCAAATCAGCAGTGGAGGTAAGGTGCAGGAATGGTTGGATGCGATCCCTCTTTTGAAGGATGGTTGGCTTGTTATCGGTGCCCACTCTCGATGGCGGTAATTGAGGCATGAAAGAGATGGCCAAGATACCGGTGTTTATTAGACAGGCTATTGAGGGGGGAGACAAAAGGGAAGAAAGCGAGCTGTCAAAGACCTTGGTTTGGAAATCCATCTCAGCCATCCAGGGGGAGGGGGAGGAGGGGAAACTCAGCCAGTGGGGCGTGTGATGCAGGGAGACCTTGCTGCTGCCAGTCTTCTTTGGCTCCCAGAATGCCTAGCGATTCCCACAGGTTCTGCTTTCTTCTCTTCCCTCTCCCTTCTTCCTGCCCCATGGAATTAGTTACTAGACTCGAAAGAATATAGCTGGGGTGTGAGGAGTAAGAGGAAAGACTAAGATGATGAGCCTAGATGGTCCTGGATAGGATCCATTTCATGGTATAGTAAAGAAAGTCCTGGGCATAGGTTTAAATCCAGTCTGAGATGCTTACTATCTGTGTGACTATGGGCAAGTCATTTCCCCTCCTCTGTGGGTCTCAGTTTAGCTATCTGTAAGATGGGGGAGTTGGACTAGATGCCTTCTTCCAGCACTACATCATGTGATCCTCTGGGGCCAATTTTGCTGACAGTGAATCATCATATGGAGTCACAAAAGTAATTTATCTATTCTGAGCCTTGGTTTCCCCATCTGTAAAATTAAGATATGGTATCAGGGAAGAGTGGAAAGAACACTGGGAATCAGGAGGCTTGGGTTCTAATTCCAAGCTTTATTGGAACTCACTGTGTGACCCGGAACAAGTCCCTTCATCTCTCTGGGCCTCAGCTTCTTTCTCTGCAAAATAAAAGAGATGAACTAGAACTTCTTGTTGACTGTTGAATTAAGGCTTCTAGGATCATAAATTGAGAGTTTGACATCATCTAGTCCAAACTTTTTATTTTATGGATGGGGAAACTAAGGCACAGGCTGACTTGTCCAGGGTCACATAGTTAGGAAGTATCTGAAGCAGGACTTGAATTTCTTACTATCTATCCTTTGGACCCCAATATCACCTCCTCCAAGAAGCCCCCCTTGATTTCCTCATCAGTTAAGTCCCTACCATTCCCCCCCCAATCTCACATAGCTCCTGTTGATGGTTGTTCTCTACTGCACTTATTTATTATTGTGGGCTAGAGTTCTTTGTATGAGCTCAGGAAGCTTCCAGTCATAGGTAAATAGATTATGTTCAGCCCCTCCTAGCCCTCAAAGACATCCCTCATTCTCCAACTAAATCTTCTCTCCCCTTTGTTAAACATATTCAGCTATTTCACTAGATCCTTGGATGTCAACATTCTGTGTCTTGTGATAGCCTTCCCCTAAATACCCCTCAACTTGTCAAGGTCTTTCATAAGTCATATCATGGCATGTTCAGTCATGTCCTACTCTTTGTGACACCATTTGGGGTTTTACTGGAAAAGAAAAGGTTTGCTATTTCCTTCTCCGGTTCATTTTACAGATGGGGAAACTGAGGCAAACTGGGGTCACATAGCTAGTAAGTGTCTGAGGAGCCTAAGAAATGAGAGGAAGCAGGGGCCAGAGAATCTAGCTGAAGGAAAGAGGAGCTGGGGGAGGGGAGTGTGTAGGGCATCACTGGGAAGGTGGCTGTAGACCTGGCCTTGAGGGAGCTAAGGATGTCAACAGACAAAGGTGGAAGTGAGAGGCAATGAATGGGAAATGGCATCCCTTGCAGGCATAGGGCTGAGCCCTTGGCAAGAAGAGAAAATAAGACAAATCCAGAAGACAGGATGGCAAACACGGAGGATAGGAAGGGGAGCCAATGCTGCTCGTATCTAGTGTTTTCAGGTTTACAAAGAGCTTTCCTTTAAAAATTCCTGTGAAATAGGCCCAGACATTACTCTCCTCCTACACACACACACACACACACACACACACACACACACACACACACAATTTTTGGTGCAGACCTGCACTGTCATTGCTATAGGAAGTTCCTAGGAAGGAAATTCACTCTACCAATGCAGCCTTCCTGCAATTTATAATTTAAGTGCTTCTTGGGGTACTCAGAGAGGTTCAGAGACTTGAGCAGGGTCACACAGCCAGCATATGTCAGAGCAGGGATTGGAACCCAGCTGTTTCTGACTCAGAGGTTGGCTCGCTCTTGATTTTTCCACACTACCTCTCATTTTACAGGTGAGAAAACTTGGGCTCCTAGAGGTGGCCTGGGGTCATTCAGATAATGACAGGTGTGGGTTGGGACTCCAGTCCCTGGATTCCTGAGGCCAAAGCCCTTTTCAGGCTGGTGGAGTCCAGCAGAAGTGCAGGAAAGCTGGTCAGTGCCACCCCTCGCCCACTGGAGTCCATCCCTTGGGGACTCCAGTTTCTCATTGCCCTGAGTCAGGGGCTCTGACTTTAGGCTGTTGGGCTTCCCTTCCCCAAGAAGTAACATGACCGACAGCATCTCCTGTGATTCACCAATAAGCAGAGTATCTCCATGACTGTGCATATCCTTCATTGCCACAGCAAACAAAGAGGAGACGAGACACCCAATGAGAGACAGAGAGAGAGCTCATGCTTCCAGATACCCATCCATGCCAGGAGTGCCAGGCTCCCCCAGCCACGGCAGGGGCCCAGAGTGGAACAGCCATCTTGGTGCTCTGCTCTCTCCACTCCCATCCCCGCCTCCCAGTAACTGGCCAGCCGAGGCTGGTCATCAGGGATCCAATGGAAGGGGCACAGGATGGAGCATCAGGGGCCCTTTCTGGGTTCTAGTCCCAGACTATGACATCACCTCACAGCATGGCCTCAGCCATGTCCTTCCTCTCTGGGCCTCTTTCTTCACCCAGCATCATCTTCTTCAGGAGGTCTTTCCTGGCCCCTTCCCAGTTTCAAGTGCCTCCCTCTCCCCCCCACACACAAAGGTGTGTGAGTTTTGTACATATATAGGTCTATGTTGCTGAGATGGCTAGGTGGCACCATAATGAATAGAGAGCCAATCCTTGAATCAGGAAGACACACCTTCATGAGTTCAAATCAAGCTTCAGACACTTACTAGCTGTGTGACCCTGGGCAAGTCACTTCACCCTGTTTGCCTCAGTTTCCCCATCTGTAAAATGAGCTGGAGAAGGAAATGGCCAATCCCCCCCAAGATCTTTGCCAAGAAAACCCCACATGGGGTCACAGAAAGTCAGATACAACTGAAAACGACTGACCAACAGCAAAATGTACAGGTCGTCTCCTCCACTGTTTTTTTTTGTTGTTGTTGTTTTTTGTTTTTTTTTAGTGAGGCAATTGGGGTTAAGTGACTTGCCCAGGGTCACACAGCTAGTAAGTGTTAAGTGTCTGAGGCTGGATTTGAACTCAGGTACTCCTGACTCCAGGGCCGGTGCTTTATCCACTGCGCCATCTAGCTGCCCCACGTCTCCTCCATTGTAATGTAAGCTCCTTGGGGGAGGGACCATTTTTGTCTTCCCTTCAACCTGCACAGTGCCAGGCATGCAGTAGGTGCTTAATAAATGCCTTTCGATCAATTGAGTGATCTGTTCAATGAAAGGGCTGCACTGGATGACCTTCAAGATCTCTTCCAGGTCTGGGTGTCTGATCTTAAATCCCCATTGAAATGGGGGCAAGTTAAGGAGACAGACTCCAAACTCTCATGTTCTCCAGGTATGGCCGAAGGCGAGTCCCCCACTCTCTCTGGGCCACTGATCTCGGCAGGGTCTGTCTTTCTCTTCAGGCTTCTAGGGCCCGATCTCCTCCCAGCTGTGACCCAGATTTCCCCCCAAACACTCCTCTCTTGGGCATCCCTCATTGTCTCACACTGCAGTGTCACTGACATCACCCAGAGGGAATGTGGGGGGAAGCACTCACCGCCTTCAGATCTGAGTTCGAAATCTAGTCTGACTTCGGGCCTCAGCTTCCTCATTTGTAAAATGGGCGAGAAGATCTCTACAGCCCCAAGGGTCCCCCCGCAGTCCCTCCTAAGGCCAAAGCACCCCTCCCCCTCATCCCCCTCCCCACCCCCATGTTCGCCCTGGGAAATTGTTCCCTACTTGTCCCGGCCCTATGTCAGATGCACATGGCTGTTTGCACACCGTCTCCCCATAAAATGTGAGGGGGTTGCCCTTTGTGTCCCCAGTGCTCCACACAGGGCCAGGGGTGTAATGTGTGTTTAATAAATGATTGTCCGTTGACTCGTTCTGAGGGCCCTCCTCAGAATTCTTCTCACCTCGACAAGAGAAGTAGCGAGGCGAAGTCTGTGCCAGGCCTCTTAGCGATCTCCAAATCTCTCCTCCTTTTCAGCAACACCCACCCAGATCCCTACGAGGGATCCCCAAGCTGCCCCAAACCCTCCTTAAAGGGAAACATTTTCCTGGCAAATGCTTCACCCCTTCACACCATGGAAAACCTGAGGAATTGGCTTGGGGGAGAGGGATGACAGGTAACAGAATATTCCAGAGACGGCTATGCTGGACCTAAGAGGATGAAATGTTTGCAGGGGCCTGTGATGGGACAGCAGAGCTAGCTTTAGGTAGGGCAACCACCCCTGTATTCCACACTACACCAAGTAGGTGGCCTCACCTTCTCCCTACAGCTACAGCCAGACTTCAATTCCAGGCAAAGGGAACAAAACAGACAGCTTTATGTGGTCAGATGGCGGGGGGGGGGGGGGGGGGGGGGGGGGGCTCAGGTTGAATTCAATACCCTTTTGAAAGGCATCCATTTTAGAATTATTAAATGTCACGGCTAGAAGATGGAATGATTTGTCCAAGGTTACCCTAAGACTTCAGGAAATGACATTAGAACATAGAATGTCAACTGCAAAGATGTCAGGACACAGAACATAGACAACCAAGCCTAGAAAAGATCTTAGAATTGAAAATCTAGAATGTTCAAGCTAGGAGGGACCTTAGAACATAGAATAAAGAATGTCAAAGCTGGAGTCAACCTAGAACATCGAATATCAGAGCTGTCAGTGACTTCAGAAATGAGAACATAATATATTAGAGCTGAAAGGGACATTAGAAAACTAAGGGACAGGTGTCCTCACTCTCCCACAGCACAGTCCATCAATATTTGAAGATAACTATTGGGTCTTCTCCACAGTCAACATTCCCACTTCTTTCCACCCATCCTTGTATATGTGACTTGGTTTCCATTTCCTTTACTTGCATGCTCAAGGTTATACCATGATCCAGTGGCAAACCTTGGACTTGATCTCACATCCCTCCAACCTTCCAGGTCTTTACTCTACACTGATTACTCTCAAGTACACAAAGTATACTCCCCCTCCCCAAGTATTGCAACACTGAGTCCCTCCTGAGCCTGCTGAAATGCCTTGAAAAGGGCACTTTTGTAGTAGCTCTCAGGGCTTCATTGGCTCCCCACTGCCAACTTCATCAAATCCAAACTCTTTTTTAATCATTCAAAACCCTATACATTCTACTTCCTTCCACCTCCCCTTGTCTCTACCTTCCGGGGCTCCCCAACACTGAGCCTCAACTCTAACCAAGCCAGTCACTCTACTATTTCCAACACACTGGACCCACTCCCACTTCTGTCCCTTTGCTCAGGCCATCTCCTCAACTTCTCAATGGCTTCTCCAAAGCCCAGTCCTTTGAGGGTTAGCTCAAGTCCCACTGCCCTCCAGAAAGCCTTCCACAAACATGACGGCCCAGAGGGATGTCTCCCACATCTGAACACCTAAAATATGTGCAATTCAAACCACATGCTCTGACTTTAGGATCCATCCCATTTACCCTTTTCCTATATACACTTTCTCATATATTTTCTAAATTCTTTTGGGGGGGGGGAGGGGAGTGGGGCAATGAGGGTTAAGTGACTTGTCCAAGGTCACATAGATAATAAGTGTCAAACATTCAAGGGCGAATTTGAACTCAGGTCCGCCTGAATCCAGGGCCAGTGCTCTATCCACTGCACCACCTAGCTGCCCCCTCCTAAATTCTTTCATGTGTGTGATTCAGGTTTTCCCAACAAAACAAGAGGCTCTCATTCACATTTCTATAGGACCTAAAGGTAGGGTTTGCCCATCCTTAAAACAACCCTGAGGCAAGGCAGCATTGTTTCCATGTTAAAGATAGGGAAAAGGGGGCTAAATTCATTAAGTATTTACTACATGCCAGGTACTACACTAGGCTCTGGGGATAAAAAGGTAAAAAAAAAAAAAAAAGCATTTATTTCCCTCAAAAAGCTTACATTCTACTTGGGAGAAACAACTCAAGCACACAAATAGATTAATTTTATGTATATTTTGTTTATATGCATACATATGCTATGTTTTTATTATATATTTATCTATATATAAATATTGTATATTATATTTGTCTATATACAATATATCTAGATATTTATCTGCACATATTAATATTATATATAATATCTAGGTATATATAATGTTCATATTTACATACACATGTGTATATACATATGTGTATGCACATATAAAATTTCTATGCATACGCAATGCATGTGTATGTATATGTATCTGTGCATGTTTAGTTTACATGTATACCTGCACGCACACATATGTGTTTGTGTGTATACATATTATGCCTGTGCATTTATATGCATACAAACATGTGCAAGTATACATATGCATGTGTATACATGTGTACATGTGTGTTTGTGTATATGTGTGGATATATCTATAGACTAGCTAGAAATTTAGATGCACAGGTATATAGATATAGACAATAGCGACAGATCTGGCATAGCGGATAGACAGTTGACCTTGAAGCTCATGACCTGCCTTTGACATATACTTGCTGTGTGATTCTGGGTAAGTGACTTACCCTCTCAGGTCTCTCGATCCCAATCTCTTCCTCTCCTTTTTCCTTTCTTCTTATCTTTCCCTTGCCTTTTCCTTCTTCTTCCTCCTTCCTTCCTCTAAGTTGCAGAGAAGGTGCCAACCTACATGGGCAGGAGTTTCCTCACATGGGACTTTCCATACCAAGGACATGCCAGGTCCAATCTCTCTTCCTAATAGAATGTCATTTGAAAGCTACAGGAATCCCTGGGGAGGGGGCCAGTTCACAAAGGCCTCAGGGGCTCATGAGATGGACCTTGAAGGAAGAGAGGTGAAATACCTCGTTCCAGGTCTACAAAGAGTGAAGAACAGAGCTAGTATTCTAATCAAGGTCCTGATTTCATTTCTTGTTCCCTTTCTCCTGCCCCACACCCATTTCTTCTTGAGCTCTTTGGCCAGATTTTCTGATGATGAATAAATAACTAGAATCAGCATCTTTCCCCTCCAGGCCCAGCTGGTCTGATAGGGTGCTGGATGGAGCCTCTCCTGATCAATAATGGAAGAGTTATCATTACCTGGAATAATCAATTGCTAATTGCCAAATGCCAAGCAATTTATCTAAGGAGAATTATGTGTGGCCAGCTGGTGATCCTGTGGGGCTGAGGGCCCTCCCCAAGCCCTCAACAGACGGGAAGGGCGGCTGACGTGCGGTGAGGCACCACCTAAATAAAAAGCCACTCATAATCATGGGAGCTTTTCAAGGAGATGGCCTTAGCATGTTCCACAATCCCCCAGGCGCCCACTACCCAGCCTGGGAAGGCAGCTACAATCACGCAGCAGCAGAAGAAGTCTCCACTCAGGGCTCCAGAAGATTCACCTCAGTGATGAAAAATATGAGCGATGTTATCCCTGGGGGTGTGAGATGGATGCAGACTAGAAGCCTGCTGAGGCTGAAGTAAGTCTTCTTCATGAGATGCCATGACCAAACACAGACATTTCTAGTCCTGGCCAATCTCCTGGCCATGAATCTGTCTGAACTTGGCCAGAATAAGTCCACTACCCCTGGCCTTATTCCTGCTCCCTCTACCACCCAGCCTTTGCTGACACACTTCCACTCTTCCCTCCTATTCTGACCACTACCAGCTCCTCCCTCACCTCATATCCCACCTTAGCCTTACTACCTAACTCCATGCTCCTCCTTTTCTACCTTAGCTCCTCCTTCCTTACTCCATTACCTTCCTATTCCATTCATCCCTTCTCCCCATCGCATCTTCATCCAGCTCAATCCATCCCACACCAGTCCACCCCCATTCCCTTCTATCTCTCTCCCCCTTTCCCTATCTACACCCAAACTTGATGAGTTAACTGGACCAATGAACCAGGTGGCCTGCAGCTCCTGCCCTTCCCTCCCCTGATTCCACCTCAGCTTTGGGCAAGCCAGTCCTCTCCTTTGAGGCTCAGGCTCCTCATTCAAAAATATTTAAATACTTTTAGGGATATTTCAGTGTGAGGGCCATCTACAAAGAAACAGATCTCAGCAGGCCTTCCCAATGCGTGAATGGACTGTCACTGAATCTCTTGAATTGAGCTAGTCTGGTCCTGGAACAATAGACACATCACCAGCCTTAGGCATAAACTTTGTCTCTGATTCTCTGTCTGTCTCTGTTCTCTGTCTCTGTAGCTCTGTCTCTGTGTCTCTGACTGTCTTTGTGTATCTGTCTCTGCTTCTGTTCTCTGTCTCTATCTCTACCTCTGCCTCTGTTTCTCTGTCTCTGTCTGTCTCTCTCTCTCCAACCACCCTCTGTCCTCTAGTCTTTGAGAACCCAGGATCACAACTACACCACAATATCACAATAAGACATGAAAGGGGACAAGAGTCTGGAGGCCGGAGAATTATAAAATCACAGACTCCTTGAGCTGGGGAGGAGCTGTGTCTCCCAGAAGGTAAATGGCTAAAACAATAAGTGACTTCTTGAAAGCATCTCTAGGTAGACTTCATAGGCCTGGTTGTTTGTTGCATCCAGAGTTTGATCCCCCGGGGTGGTCAAATTCTTGCTTACCATCACCCTTGAGAAGCTCTTCCCTATGACAGCTGGCAGGGGGACAGTAAAAAGCTCAGGGAATTACAGAAGGAGGACAGGAGTTTAAATTCCAGTCCTGCAATTCAGTAGGTAAGTGACCTTACTCACCTCAGGTGCATCACTTAACTTGTCAGAACCTATCTCCTCATATGTAAAATTGGGATACCAATATTTGTGCCATATACCTCACAGGGTTATGAGGAAAACACTTTTTAAAATCTAAAGTGCCCCAGAGGGGCAGCTAGGTGGTGCAGTGGATAGAGCACCGGCCCTGGAGTCAGGAGGATCCGAGTTCAAATCTGGCCTCAGACACTTGACACTTACTAGCTGTGTGACCCTGGGCAAGTCACTTAACCCCAATTGCCTCACCAAAAGATAGATAGAGAGATAGAGAGAAAGATAGAGAGATAGATAAAGTGCCCCAGAAATAGGAATCATTATATTTGAACCAAAGCCAAATCTTTTTCTCTCCAATAGACTAAATTCCCTGAGAGTGATGGCCTTGTCTCTTGCATTCTGTATAGGGCTACCTGAAATCAGAGCATATATATTCCTGTATCAACCCTGTGCCTCCCCAAGATCAAGGATCATGGATCAATTCTACTCTCTCTCCCCCAAGTACGCACAGTGGACACACAGACTAAAGGCAGGACTCCTGGACAGACCAACTGTGTGGACCAGAGAAAATGAGGATTATAGCAAACGTCTTCCCTATTCTTTCTCAGTGGGATGGTGGGAGGCTTGGGCTCACTGGTTGACAAAGACCTTGGATGTCATAATTTCTCCTTCCATCTACTTCCTCTTCCTTTCTCTCTCCCTCCTCCCCTTCCCTTTCTTCTTTGCTCTCTTCTCCCTTCCCTCTTCTCTTTTCTTCCTCTTCCCCTGCCTTCCTCCTTCCCTCCTCCCCTTCCCCACCAAGGCTGGAGGAGACTTGCCAAAGTTTTCTTGCTCATGCATGAAGCTGGATGCTCACTGTCTCATATCCCTCCTCTTTGACATTCCCACATGCCCCTAGCCAGGAACTGAGAATTTCTCACAGTGACAGCTTTTCCCCTGCCAAGTGGGATTAGAATGCCATGCTGTAGGAGGTGATCCTGGGTCCCCAAGCACATTTCAGATGGCAAGTTCTTTTTTCTTCTCATTCTGCACGTGAAGGGGAAAACACAGGGTATGGTGGAAAGATTATCGATTAGAATAAGATTCCAGAGGCTTGCTGTCATTTTGGTTCCCTGGACAATTGCTTTGTGGTCTTGGTGAAGCAATTTTATCTCTCTGTGTCTTAGGTTTTTACCTGTAAAATGGGTTTAAGGATGCCTACTGTTCCTATCTTACTAGGTTGCTAGAAGTACTAAATGAGATGTTGGGTGCAATACAACGCAACAAAGTATAGAACAAATTAACATGTCAGTAGTAGTGGAAGGATTAGGGAGCTGGTCTCAGGTTGTGGCAGCAAGACTTGGAAAAAATAGAGAAGAAAGCTCAGGCAATCTCGGCTCCCAAGCTCTACTCACTAGGCTTCACTGCCATTCTGCCCTAGAGCCATGCACTGGATGAATGCCAGGCTCACTGCCAAATGGTTCCCCTGATCCATGCCTGCTCACTGCTGCTTTTCAAAGACATTGTATTTACATGCTGTTTTGAAATCTTTTTCCCTTAAAAAAATAAAATGAGAAATAAATCCACCACAGGCATCTCCTGCCTATACTGAGAATTCTTCCCCATTGGGTCATGATATTATGATTCAACCAACCAAGAAAGGACCTGTCCCCTTTCCCCCAGTACCAACACTGGTAGTCTGGATACAGGAGCCTGATCCCCCCAAGACTGGGCTTCACATCTCCCCAAACAGATTAGGAATGCTTCAAAGGCAAGGACTGGGTTTCCTTATTACAGAATCACAAAGGTGAAAGGAACCTCAAAGACCATTTAGACCAACACATACCTGATCAAGCATGCCCTCCACTATACCCTCAAAGGGTGGTCACACAGCTTGGATCAAATGATAGAGAACACTTCCCGAGGTCACTATTCAGCACTGGACAGCTCCAAGGTTTTCTCTTTGCCTCTGCAATTTCCACCTGCGTTCTCCAGAACAAGTCTAGGCAGACATGGAGTTCCCTCTGGGCAGTGACTGTCTTCCCCCATCAGAGGAGAGACTCCCTAAAAATAATCTCTTTCTCTTCATCAGATCGAGCATTTTCTGGATTCCCTTCCCTGGAAAAACTAATACTGGTCTAACCCCAAAGTCCTTAACCTTTTTTGTATCATGGATCTCCTTTGGAAGTCTAGTGAAGTCTCTGGTTCCCTTCTCAAAATAAGATTTTAAATTCATAAAATATGATAAATGAGAATACAAAGAAAGTCATTGTGCAATATTTATTTTTTTTAATGTTTATTGGTGTTGTTTTTAGGTTCACAGATCCCTCATTAAGAATCTCTGGCCCAAGGTGCAGCTAGGTGTAGCAGTGAATGGAGCACCGGCCCTGGAGTCAGGAGGACCTGAGTTCAAATCCGGCCTCAGACACTTGACACTTACTAGCTGTGTGACCCTGGGCAAGTCATTTAACCCCCATTGCCTCACTAAAAAAAAAAAAGAATCTCTGGTCCAGAAGAATGAAAGAAATTAAACAAGCTCTGCCCCAGCTCCATTAGAGAATACTGAATGGTGGCCAAATCATTAAGAGCTATAAATGACCTGAGATTCTGGGTTCAGACAACCTCAAGTGATGTGGGGTGTTGTTGTTGTTGTTGT
The DNA here is from genome assembly GCF_019393635.1 of Dromiciops gliroides. Lineage (NCBI taxonomy): Eukaryota > Metazoa > Chordata > Mammalia > Microbiotheria > Microbiotheriidae > Dromiciops > Dromiciops gliroides. Next base: position 33,679,681 of record NC_057862.1, on the reverse strand, counting down.
CATCATCATCATCATTAGGAACTAACAATGTACTCTAGTAAATACAGCTAGAGAAGGCAGCAAATAAAGTGCTGAAACTGGAATAGGGAAGTCATTGTTCAATTTTGTCTCACTCTTCGTGACCCCATTTGGGGTTTTCTTTGTACAGATACTGGATGGCTTTGCCATCTCCTTCTCCAGCTCATTTTATAGATGAAGAAAATGAAGCAAACAGGGTTAAGTGACTTGCCCAGGGTCACACAGGTAGTAAGTGTCTGAGGTCATTTTTGAACTCAGGTCTTCCTGACTCCAAGCTATCCACGGTGCCATGTAGGAAAACCTGAATTCAGACCATATCTCAGATGCTTACTCCCTATGAGACACTAGGCAAGTCAATTAACCTTTAGAATAATGGTAATAATAGCAACTACTTCTCATGGTTGTTGTGAAGATCAAATGAGATATCATGTGGAAAGTGATGTGCAAACCTTAAAAAGCACTATAGGAAGACTAGCTATTATTATATGGACACTAGATTTGGAATTAGAAAACATGGATTCACATTCAAGATCTTCTTCTTCCCAGTTGTGTGACCTTGGGTAAATCACTTCCCCTCTGTGCCTTCACTTTCTCACCTGAAGAGTGGCTTAGATGGCCTTTAAGGGCCCTTCTAGCTCCACCTCCTAGGATGCTAGCAATCAATGAACAAGAATCGATTAAACTCCTACTCCATGTGAGGCACTATCTTGAGGCTACAAAGACAAGTTCCTGCCCTCAAGGAGGGCATTCTACTAGGGGAGACAAATATAGAAGTAAATAAAAAGAAAATTTGGGCAGCTAGGTGGCACAGTGGCCCTGGATTTGGAAGGACCTGTGTTCAAATCCAACCTTAGACACTTGACACTTACTAGCTGTGTGACCCTGGACAATTCACTTAATCGTCATTGTCCTGCCCACCCCACCCCCCAATAAATAAATAAATAAATAAATATAAAGAAAATCTACACATAGTAAAATTGAGGGACAGGACTATTGGGAGATCAGGAAAAGCTTTATGGAGAGGGGGACCCCTGAGCAGAATTTTATTTTTTTTTAATTCTTCAGTATTTTATTACTTTCAAGTTACATATAAGGATAGTTTTCAACATTCATTTTCATAGGATTTTCGGTTCCAAATTTTTCTCCCATCCTCCCTTTCGTCCCTCCTTCCCAGGACAGAAAGCAATCTTATATAGGTTATATATGGGCAATCACATTAAACATATTTCTGAATTAGTCAGAAGCATCAAAGCACAAGGAAAATACCTCAAAAAAGAATTTTTAAAAACAGCCCCGGGCAGCTAGGTGGCGCAGTGGATAGAGCACCGGCCCTGGAGTCAGGAGTACCTGAGTTCAAATCCGGCCTCAGACACTTGACACTTACTAGCTGTGTGACCCTGGGCAGGTCACTTAACCCCAATTGCCTCACTTAAAAAAAAAACAGCCCCAAAGTAGAAACAGTATGGTTCAATCTGCATTCCTAGACCACAGTTATTTTTTTTCTGGATATTGAGAACATTTTCTATTATGAAGTTCTTTGAAATTGTTTTGGATCTTGCATTGCTAAAAAGATCCAAGTCTGTCACCATTGTTCATCGCACAATGCTGCTGTTACTGTATACAATGTTCTCCTAGTTCTGCTCCTCTCAGTCAGCATCAGTTCATGTAAGTTCTTCCAGGTCTTTCTGAACTCCCTCTGCTATCATTACTTTTCACATTGATTTTTTAAAATGTTGTGTTCTAAATTTTCTTCTTCCTGCCCTCCTCATCCCTCCCTATGAAATCCAGCAATTCAATATAAGTCATAAATGTGCAGTTATATAAAACATTAGTCAGGTTGTGAAAGAAAATAAACAAAATACCTTTAGAAAGAGGAACTAACAAATAAAATTCTACTTCAATCTGTATTCATATAACATCAGTTCTATCTCTGTTGACGGTTTGCATATTTCATATGCCAGAGCAGAATTTTGAAAGAGATTCTAAGAGGTGGAGACAAAGTGGGAATGTCTTCCAGGCATGAAGGAGAACCAGTTCAAAGGCATGGGGATGGAAGATACCATGACCTGGATCTCAACTCCTGACTTCTGCCTACAACTTCTTTCAACATTGGAATTATAGCCATACTCTCTCACTTCCATCTCATCCATGGAGGGAGTAATCTACTCTACCATTCCCAGTGAGATCTACTTCATGTGGATGTGACACAGTGTGGTGTGGTGTGATGGAAGGGGGCTCTCATCCCAGAATCAGCTGTCCAAATATCAGCTCTAATATTTATTAGCTGTGAGACCTCGGGCAAGTTTTATAGCCTGAACCTCAGTAAAATGGGGCTAATAATCTTGTGTTCCCCACCACACAGGGTTGTTTTGAGGAATGTACCTTTTAAACCATTAAAGGGCTATAGACATCAGAGCTGTGATCTTCCTGTGGCCAATGGTACCTTAGTGGGCAGCAGTGCCAGCAGGGATGGGGCCAGAACTAAAAGAATGCCTAAACCAGGCTGATCTGGAGCTATTTGGATCTGCTCCAAAGGCACTCACCTCGTGTCCAGGGCTGGAGCTGGGACAGCCTGTGGGGATACGGAGCTTGGATCCCAATCACTGCCTTGACCACCTTGGCCAATTGGAGCCTAGTCACCAGGGTTCCCTTGTGCTGCTGGGGGCAAGGAAGGGCATCAGGTGGAAAAGGGATGCTTCCCTGGACTGGAGGCTTGGCCAAACTAGAAATCAGTCTCCAAAAGGCAAATAGGGGACTTGAGCACCAGATGCTGCCTCTTCTACAGCGGACTAGGAAATTAGGCACCAGCACTGTCCCGCCTTCTGCACCCTCCTTCCCCCATTGCAGCCATATGGTCCCCATATGTTCTGTGAGAGTTGAGAGGATGCCCATGACTTCCCAAAGATGTCCTCTGTTCAGCCCACAGATCTCCTGTCCACCTTCCTAGATATCACCTCTCTTCCAGCCAGGAGGCTATGCGACTAGAAGTGAGGACAAGTGCCTTTAAGTGCTAATTCTGTCCCTGGCTAGGTATGTATGCATGCATGCATGCATGCATGTATGTATGTATGTGTGTGATTATTGTATATGTGTGTTCATGTGTATGAGTATTGTATATATGTGTACACATGTGTATGAGTATTGTATATGTATGCATATGTGTGTATGTATATGTGTGTCTGTATGAATATGTGTGTCTGTATGAGTATGTGTGTCTGTATATGTGTGTGTATAAAACATAGAGCGAGTCCCTCTCCCCTCCCTCACCCAGCTGCCATTTCCTCTTCCCTAAAATGAGGAAGCTGCCCTTGAGCATCTCTAAGGTCCCTCACAGCTCTTACAGACTGTGTTCTTTATCCTAATATTCTATATTTATAAGGTCTCTTGCAGTTCTTACACTGTGTTCCATGTTCTAATATTATATTACCTATAAGGTCCCTTGAGTCTGTGGCATCCTATTTCTTCACCTGAATATTCTATACCTTTAAGGTCCCTTGAAGCTTTGGCATTCTAGGTCCCATGTTCTAAGGTCCCTTTCAGTTCTGATAGTTTATGCTCTATCTTCTAAGGATCCTTGTGGCTTTAACATACTGTGTTCTAAGTTCCCTTAAAGCTCTAAGAATGTTCTAATGTTTTCTGTTCTAAGGTGTTTCCTGGTTCCTAGATTCTGTATTCTGATATTCTATACGCAGCTTAAATCCTCTGTATTTGTAGTTCTGTCTCTCAATTTCTTCCTCTTTAAAATGAGGGGACTAGACTAGTTGGTGTCTACAGTGGCTTTCAGTCTTAAGCCCATAACCCAAATAACCTTCTGCATGAATGTAACAGGAGGGGAGGGGATTGTGAGGAGAGTATTCAGGGACTTAGGGGCATTGCTACCCTCCCCTTCACCTAACTGATGCTAGATACCAGAGACTACTGGCCCTCCCTATTTGGGGACCTGGTCCTTCAGAAATTCTAAACACCATTTATGATTCCTAGCAACCCACTTTGTAGATGCTCTCCTCTGGTCTAATCGTCCTGCTGCCTGTTCCTCATTCACGACATTCCCCTTCCCACCATTGCACTTTGTATACATGCTCCCCTCTGTCTGGAGTGCTCTCTTCCTTCACTTCTGCTGCTCATAATCCCTTCCTTCAAAGCACATGGCCTCTTACATGATGCCTTTCCATGCGTGATCCTCCAAGATGTTAGCACTTCCCCCTCCACTTGAAATAATTTTATAGAACTCTGTGTGTGTATACAAACATACACACATACATATACATATATGTGATATACACCCCCCCATATATACGTGATGTCCCAAAAGACTTAGTGCAGACTTTTATACTTTAATCTCTTGTATACATGTTGTATCTCCCCAGGAGAGTGTAAACTACTTGAGGACAAATGGGAATTGTTTCCTTTTTTTCCTTTGCATCCCCTATGTTTAGCATGGTACTTGCCTATAGTAGGTGCTTAATAATGATGTTTAATTGAATAGAATCGTTGTGTGTACCTCCCTTTATCTATATAGGTCTATTTTAGCCTATCTATGGAAAAGGGGTTTTCATTTGCTCTCAGGCATCCCCATTAAAGCAAAGATAATGCCAGATTCTCTATTGCAAGGTTCCCACAGGAAGCTGATAACAATAATGCTTATCATCATTATTATTATTGCTGTTGTTCTTATTAATAGTAACTTAGGATTTACACCTTGCCCACTTCCTAAAAGAATCTAGCAAAGGTAGATTTCCAAAACTGAACATCATATAAAAGAAGGCAATTAATTTTTTTCAACATGCAAAAAACAGCTAAATAGAACAGAGAAATAGATGTCACCAGGCACCAGAGATGAGTTAGATACCACACTGAGGTACTGCATTTGGCTCCAAGTTTCCTGGCAGCTAGAAATGGTAACATCAATTATAATTTTATATTTTATTTACAATTATAACTTGTATGGTGCTTTATACTTTCTAACCACTTTCAATCAATCCATCCACAATCACATATTAAATATCTACTATGTGCCAGGGATTGTGCTGAGCACTGAGGATAAAAAAAAATATGGATATTCCATTTGCATATCCATTGTCCTCACTTGTTCCCCAAAATGTCTCCTGTGAAGTGGGAATCTGGAGTGTTTTGAGACCCATTAGTCATATGAGTACACTAATACCCAGAGAGGGAAAGTGATGTCCATTAAATAGTAGTCAGGACCAGAACCCAGGTCTCTGGGTTTCTAGTCTAGTGCTCAGAATATTGATCAATTTCTTGACATTTTAATTGACTTTCCTACACTCCTATTGGAGGTTTAAGAGAACAGTTTCAGCCTAATGTACTGGGGCTACCTTAGTCCAAGACCTCATACTCAGGGGAAGAGAAAGGTCTCTATAGGAACCAGATAAGCAACTAGAAGCTGAGTCTGAGGGAATGAAGACCTTTGCTGACTTAGCTCCTCTGCTGCCCAGCCAGTGTGAAATCCTATGAGCCACTTACCTCTGTGCCCACCCCCCCAAAAAAGTCTACAATCCTGGCCCCTGGGGAACTGCCCACAATACAGAACACCTTCTCTACAGAGAAGAAAAGGAAAGAGAGAGCCTTCCCCCAAGGTTCATCATGAGCATGTTGACTCATTAGAGTATAAACTCCTGAAGGACAGGGATTGTCTTTTTTTTTAGTTCTATCCTCAGCTCTTAGCAAAGTGCCTGGCACATAGTAGGCACTTCATAAATGTTTACTGAATCAAATGGAATTAAATCCAAGAAGGCTGCCTTTCGCCTTCTCTCTTATTCTTACATTCCAATAACCTCATGTGACATAGGGCAATTCATTTCACCCTTCTGGGGCCTCAGCTTTCTTCTCTTAAAAATAAGGAAACTGGATGAAATTATCTCTAACTGTCAACACCAGGATCCAAGTGCCCCCACCCCCAGGCTCAGGAATTCACGTCCAGCATTTTTTTCTATACACTATGATGTCTCTTAAAGGAATATGTCATATTAGCCATAGGCCAAAATGAGATTTAAGTGATTCATTTTGTCCCCAGGGCCTGAAGCATCTCCTTTATGTACAAGATTTATTTTCCTCTTCATAAGGTTCCCTCTACATTAAATTCCCCTCTTTTTCTCTCTCCCTCAAAAAACCCCAAAACCCCCCAACCCTACTCTCATGAAAATCTGTGGCAAACTCATTCACACTCAAATGATTTAAGTGCTGAATAAGGATAAGCTTGCACTCTCTCTCTCTCTCTCTCTCTCTCTCTCTCTCTCTCTCTCTCTCTCTCTCTCTCGTTTGTGTGTGTCCCGCTGTCTCTCTGTCTGTCTCACATACGCGCTCGCACACACACACACACACACACACACACACACACACACACACACACACACTGTATAATGTCATACCAGCAGCTGATCCCTCTGCCTCTCAAAAGGATGACCCCAAGAGGTTCTCCCAGTCACACACTTAACCCTTTCTCCCATCCGGAGAGATTGAACCCAATGTTCCCTCAAAGGGGGAGAAGGTATGGCCTTTTGGGGAGCCCCTTTGCTCTCCCTCTGTATTTACCATCATTCTACCTCCAAGAAAATATGGGAGAGCAGAGGGAGAATGCATCTTTTCAATTTCTGTCTCCATCTTTCCCAGCAGACAGGAGTAAAGGATTGGGCACATCTGGATGGGATTTCTGTGAGCTCTGGGGACAGAAGCAGGGGGCGAACGACAACAGTAGGCAATCTTCTCCCTTACAGGGCTCCAGGCTGCTTTTGAGCTCAGATTAGAGAGAGCCCTAATCTGGCTGTTGCCTGATAAACCTGTTGGGGCTGCCTGGGTAGTTTTTGGCCAGAATTGAGCCAATCCTCTTTGGCCCCAGGGACAGGGGAAGGTGGGCCTGAATAGGATGCCAGCAAAGTGATAGAGGGCCACAGATGCTAATGCTGTTCCCAGAGCTTGAGGACAGAATATCAGTCCAGCTTCCCCTTTCTCCACAACTCCTTGGCTGTGGGTGAAATGTCCTCCAACCTCCCCTGAGCAGACTCTCAGAACTCAGGGCTCCATCATTCAAAATGGTAACTGATCGGTGCTTAGTCAGCAGAAGACAAGGGCACAGAGATTGCCACCTGAGGAACTTTCCCAGCACAAGCATGAATCAGGAAATAGTGGAAGGGAGACCAGACAAAGAAAGAGAGATAGACAGATCAAGGACCCAAAAGAAAGTAAAATGGAAACAGTGACAAAGAAGAGAAAAATTATGACAGCTAGAGTCAGAGATGGAGAAAGACACAAGGAAAGAAATGGAGACAGAGAAAAAAGGAAGTAGAGACAAAGAAAGACAGAAAAATTATGACAGAGACAAAGGAAGACAATGAGAGACTTCAAAAAATGATGGCAGAGACTAAATGAGACAGAGATACAGAGATGGGGGACAGATGATGACAGGAACAGAGACACAGAGAAATAAGATAACATACATTAAAAATTAAACTCAGCTAACATTTACTAAGCCTCTACTCTGTCCCATGCACTATATTAGTCATGTGTGATACAGAGACAGAGAAAAGTGGAGATAGAGACAGATACAGGCAGAGGAAGGGAAAGAAATTTCCCGTATCCAATCCATCACCAGAAGAAGATGAACCAAATGTTGGCACACCAGGTAAAACCCAGAAGAATCAGGCTGCACCTGAGCCTTTCCTGTATCCACCAAACAGCTTCAAGCATACTCCAAGCCCTGAATGGCAACACCAGTAGGTATGCATGGGTGCAGCTCTGACCCTAGGTCAATCCCTTATTCATCATCTCTTGCTAATCTGGTTGCAGAAGCCTCCTGATTGGTCTTCATGCTTGAAGCCTCTCCAACCCATCCTGCCAAACTGAGGCTCCTAAAATACAAGTCTGGTCAGGTTACTTCCTTGCTCAAGAAGGCTCAATGGTTCCCTATAGCTTCTAGGCTAAAATACAAATCCCTCTGTCTGGGCTTAAGGCCCTTCAAATCTGGCTCTAGGTTTATCATATGTTACCTCCCTTCACACACTCTAGGTTTCAAATTGCTCTCACTCTTCATTCCATCTCCCATCCATCCCATTTTGTCTTTGCCTAGCTTGGTCCCTATTCTTGGAATAAACTGCCTCCACACTTCCACTTCCCAAGATCCTTAGCTTTCTTCAAGACTCAGCTCAAATACTGCCTTCCACATGAGGATTTTTCTGATTCCCCCAACTGTTAGCGACTTTACCCTTGGCCGTGACTTTTTAGTTACTTTGTTTTTGGTGAGGCAATTGGGGTTACGTGACTTGCCCAGGGTCACACAGCTAGTAAGTGGCAAGTTTCTGAGGCCGGATTTGAACTCACGTCCTCCTGAATCCAGGGCAGGTGCTCTATCCACTGCATCACCTAACTGCCCCTTAGTTACTTATTTAAAACAAAACAAAACAAAACTCTCTCCACAGTACATGTTGAGGGTCAAGTCAGCTGCACTGACATCAAGTATAGGTTTATAGGATAGAATACTGGATTTAGAAGGGGGCAGAACTGGGTGCACATCCTGGCTCTGCTTCTTGCTCACCAAAGCTGGTCATTTCTACCACCATAGTTTCCCTCACCTTCTTTCCATCTACCCAAGCACCATCCTGGTTCAAATCCTCAGCACCTCTCCTCTAGGCCTCCTTAACTGGCTGGCTGCTGCCAAAGTGGTTACTCTCAAATAGAGGTCTGACCATATCCCTTCCCTTCTCAAATTACTGTGGCTCACTATTACTTCCAGGATCAAATATAAACATTTCTGTTTGCTATTTAAATTCCTCCTGGTCTGAATTCAACCTACCTGTCCACCCTTTATACATATTACTCTCAAAACTCTGCCCCAACTGACCTTGTTGTTACTCACATACATTCCTCCACCTCCCACTTCTGTTCATATGCCTAGAATGCACTTCTTCCTCTTGTCCATCTCCTAGAAGATTTTAGGGTTCTTCCTTTAAGACCCAGCTCAATGTTACCTTCTATAGAAAGTCTTTCCTGATGATAGCAGCTCCTTGGGCTTTCCCCACAAAAATGACCTTTAGCTACTTCACATATATCTTTACATGTACCAATTGCTTCCACCAGATCAATTATAAGGTCCTTAAAAGGAGGAATTATTTCAACTTTATCTTTTTATCCAGAGTGCCCAGCACAGTACCTGGAACATAGTGAATGCTTTTGATTGATTGATCGATCAATTGCTTAATCTTGATCTCCCTGCCATCTCCTCAAACGCAGGCTCCACTCACGAGTGGTCTAAGTGCCCAATTCCTATCTGAATACTAGCCATCCTTCAAGACCCTGCTCAAGTCTTCCCCTCTTCCAAGAAGCCCTCCCCTCTACTCACCCCCATGGTGATCTCTCCCCTCTCTATTTAATTTGGCAAAATTTATTAAATGCGTACTGCTTCCAAAGCACTGCACTAAGTCATGGGGGAGGCACAAAGCTTAGACAGGCTCATCATAAACTCTACCCTCGTGCCTTCATGAGGCTTACAAGGGAAGTAAGATACAAATATAGGTACTATACCATGTAAGTTACTATGTTACATGCGGATAACTCCAACATATTAGGTACATTAGAGAAGTGTCAAAATAGTGTTATGGGAGATCCAAGGAGAAACTTGTTACCAGCTGGGCAGGCACCAGTTGGCTTTCTGGAGGAGGGGACCTTTTAGTCATGGGTCTCCCAGGGAAGGAGGCAGGCAATGGCTTTGCCCTAAAGGTTGTGGGATCAATAGAGTGGAAGATGGAAAAATGAGTAACAGCTGAGCCTTCCTGAAAGCAGTTTTGTAGATTGTCACCTACACCAGCAATGTCAAACTCAGATAGAAATGGGGGGCCATTAAACCACACATAAGGATCCCTACAGGAGCATGCTGACTTAGGAAACCATATTTTAACATTATTTATGTTTTATTGTGTAACTAGGTGGTGCGATAGTGGATAGAGCACTGGGCTTGGAATCAGGAAGACTCACCTTCCTGAGTTCAAATCCAGCCTCAGACACTCACTAGTTCTGTGACCCTGAGCAAGTCACTTAACCCCACTTGCTTTGGTTTCTCCATCTGTCAAATAAGCTGGAGAAAGAAATGGCAAATCACTCCAGTAGCTTTGTCAAGAAAGCCCCAAATGGGGTCACAGAGAGTAGGATGTGACAAAAAATGACTGAACAACAACATGTTTTATTGTATTGTTATTTATTTTATTCCACATTTCCCAATTGCATTGCTTCTGGCTACAGTCAGGAGTTGGCCATATTTGACACCTCTGTCCTACACAACCTCTTTCAGATATAGTAGCCACCCACCCCCATACTCTCTCCCCTCTCACACTGAAAAAGCTTTTTTTTTTTTTTTTTTTTTTTTTTTTTTTTTTGCTGGGCAATGAGGGTTAAGTGACTTGCCCAGGGTCACACAGCTGGTAAGTGTCAAGTGTCTGAATCCGGATTTGAACTCAGGTCCTCCTGAATTCAGGGCTAGTGCTTTAGCCACTGTACCACCTAACTGCCCCTGAACAAGCTTTTAATCTTACCCCTTCTGATCCAAGCATTGGCCTCTCAGGGCAGTCCTAGTCTAATCCCCATTGCAAGAATTGCTGAAAAGTTTCATAGAAGAAAATCATACCACTAATTACCACCACCCAACACACCCAACAGATGGGGGGAAATTTTATACACATGCACACATTATATGTGTGTGTGTGTATGTGTGTGGAGAGAGAGAGATACACAGAGAGATACAGATATATAGAGATACAGGTAAGGGTGCACAACCAAAAGTTTGTAGACCACTGTTTTAATTCTTTACTCATAGAGCCACCAGACTTGCTCAGACCCTCATCCCCTCTCCTCTGGACTCTCCTAATAGCCTCCCCATTGGCTTCCTTGCTGCAAGTTTCGCCCCTCTGCAGTCCAGTCTCCATGCAGCTGCCAAATCAATGTTACTAAAACGCAAGTTGGACCACATCAGCCTCTTGTTCAAAAAGCTCCAGCCTAAAATGAAAACTTTTTTTTCTTGTCATTTGGAAAACTTCCTCATGTAGCTCCAGCATATATACCTCACTAGGCTGGCGACCTCTCCACATCCCTTCCCTCACATATTCTGGGCTCTAGCAAAACTGACTTCCTTTCTGTGCCGCCTTCTACACAAAGATAATAAGAACAATAACAATAACAGTGAGTATCATGTATACGATGCTTTAAAGTTTGCAAAGCAATTTATAAATGTTTTCTCGTTTTTGTCCTCAATAGTAATCCTCAGAGGTAGATCTGTTATTATCCTCATTTTACAGTTGAGGAAACTGAGGCAAACAGAGGTGAAATGATTTGCCCAGGGCCACACAGCTAGCAAGCATCTGAACTCAAGTCTTCCTGAACCAGGTCCAGTGCTCTATACCCTGCAGTAATGATTGGCATCCCTAGTTGCTAGTGTCCTCCCAAGTTACTTTGTCTGTGCACATGTGTATTATATATAAATGTGTTATTTTCTCCACGAGAATAGAAGGTGTTTGAGAGCAGGAAGGTGTTTCCCGTTTGTTTCTGTATCCCCAGGGGTCTAATACATGGCAAGCACTTAATAGATGCTTGTTAAATAAATGAAAGTCAATAAGGAGGGTGCAGGAGGGCATCACAGACACTGGCAAAAGAGTGGATAAGAGAGTGAAGGCAGGGGCACGTGGCACATTTGGTCAGATTGTGGGGATCCCTGGGAAGAGGAGTCTCATGAGATGGGGCTGATAAAGGAAGGCAGCACTGTTGTGGAAGGCTGTGGATGCCATCTTTGGCCACTAGGTGGCACAGTAGAGTACTGGCCCTGAAATTGGGAGGACCTGAGTTCAACTCTCCCCTCAGAGGCGTACTAGCTGTGTGATCCTGAGTAAGTCACTTAACCCCAATTATCTCAAACATCTGGGGCCCTCTCCAGTCCAGTCACTGGATCCAGATGGCTCTGGAGGAGAGAATGAAGCTGGTGACATTGCATAGCCCTTCCTAACTTAAATCCAATTCAGAGCAAATCATGCCATCATCCCAATGTCATGGTCCTCTTCAAGACTGAAGGACAGGGGCAACTAGGTGGCACAGTGGATAGAGCACCGGCCCTGGTGTCAGGAGTACCTGAGTTCACATCTGGCCTCAGACACTTGATACTTACTAGCTGTGTGATCCTGGGCAAGTCACCTTAACCCCAATTGCCTCACAAAAAAAAAAAAAAGACTGAAGGAACAACAACAATGAATGGTATCTAACCTGCAACCCATATTTCATGAACCCCTCCTTAGCCCATAGCATGCACTGCCTTGGGTCTGAGTTCTCTTTTGGCATATGTGAGTACTGTTGCTCCAACCAGACTGGAGGCTCTCTGGGAACAGTCCTCTCTTCCCGAAAACACCTGGCAGGGAGCTAGGCAGAGGGCAAAAATTATGGCTCCAGAAATACTGCTTGAGCAAGTGAAAGAGAACGTACCTCTCCCTTCCTGGGTTTCCCATGGGCAGGGCATCTGGTCCTGGCCAATGAGAAGCCGGGATTACTTCTCTGCCCTCCAGCCTACCTTGGCTTGAAGCCACTGGCAGGATGAATTGGCCTGGTCTCTCCTGAGGCCTTGGTTGACAGACTCAGGAAACCTGGACTGGTCACCCTTTCCACAGAATGCTGTTTTGTAGTCTTACTGAAGACCCTTACACACACACACACAGCGATTTAGGCTCATTCCCAAATAGGATGGACTATAGGATGTTTCCATCTTTCCTTCTCTTCCCCTGTTTCCAAAGAACAGAAGATCTGAGTTCAAAATATGGCTTTATCACTTACTAGCTGTGTTAGTTCAGGTAAGTTCTCATTTGCAAAATGATGGAGCTGAACTAGTCAAAAGCCAGCTTACAAGCATTTATCAAGGGTTTACTAAGTGTCAGACACTGTGCTAAACAGTGGATACAAAGAAAGGCAAATGCCCAGGTTCCTGCCGTCAGGGAGCTCACATCCTAATAGACCACACGACCTCCAAGGTACACATTCTATGAACAACTCCTGTGACTGTTTGGAATCACACAGTAAAAGACCTTTCAAGAATGGCCTCAGGTGATGGTCCAGTCTGAAAGATCCTCCCTCAGTGAGGCTCACGCAAAGCCAGGTCCACACCAGGAGGGGGCAGTGGAGAGCTCGGAGGGTATAAGGGTCTGGTCTCCTCAAGCACTGAGGCTGTCACACGGTGGAGGACATAGGAGACTTTCCACCTCAAAGCAGCCGATCCAGACACGGGGAAGGATGTCGGCAGCACCTGGTGCTCAACCAACCGAGATATGAAGAAGAAGAAGAAGCCGAAGGGAAAGACATCTGGAGTCTTGGGTTCAAAATCTGCTTCCTAAACTAAATATCTGAGTGTTCTTGGGTAAGTCGCTTCCTTTCCCCAGCCTCACCTTCTCCTCTCCTCTCCTCTCCTCTCCTCTCCTCTCCTCTCCTCTCCTCTCCTCTCCTCTCCTCTCCTCTCCTCTCCTCTCCTCTCCTCTCCTCTCCTCTCCTCTCCTCTCCTCTCCTCTCCTCTCCTCTCCTCTCCTCTCTCTCTCTTCATTGTTATTGACCACTTTTGTTTCCAAATCTGTCCGTCCATTCCCCTCCCAGAGAGCCACTTTCCCCATCTTTGAAGCGGATGATCCATTCCTCATACTGCTTCCCTCGCCAAGAAGAGATGGTTTTGCAGAACCCTTAAGCTCGGAGTTCTTCCCAAGAATAATAATTTTTCAGGGGTGGGGTGGGAATGGGGGACAGGCAGGCCGCAGAGCCTCCCACCCGACTGCTACCCAGTCCCCTGAAATCTCGTACTGGCCCATTCCCTCCCGGACGTAGGACCATGCCCCTGAGCACTTGCCCAGTCCATCTACTCTGCAACTGAACCCCCTTCCAAGGAGGGGAAACGGGTGGGGGTCGGGGGTTCAATCCATTAAAACGCTTCCCAGTGGGGGAAGGTGGACAAAGTTGATCCAACTCCCAGGGTGCAAGCCCAAAAGCACGCGGTCGAAAGGAAGGCAGACTTTGGGAGACCAGCAGAGTACTGCCAAGGCTCTCCGAGGGGCCAAGCGCGGCCCCCGGTTCCTTTGGTGCTGTTCGCGCGAACTGCAGCCGCGGTAGCCAGTGCCCCCCTCCTGGCACACACGCGGGAGCGCGCGCGTGCACGAACACACACACACGCATACACACATCCACCCCACAGCAACACCCTTGGCTCCCAGCCCAATATACATCAGCCAAAGACCGAGACCTCCCCCCCTCCATCCCTCCATCCCTCCGTCGCCCGGTCCGCGAACCCCAGCAGCCGGCTCCCAACAAGCCCAACGAAGCCAAGCTTCCTCCACCGCCGCCGCCACCGCAGCAGCAGCAGCCCCCGCTTCCCCTCCCTCCCTCATGGCCCCGGCCTCGCCACCCCCCTACCCCCCCGGGAATCAGATCCGAGCTCCCGCAGACTCACCCGCTGGGCTCCGGCGAACCCGCGCCGCCACTCCGGGACCACATCCCCGGCCCGGCTCGAGGGTGTCCTAAGGGCGAGGGCTGGAGGCGAGCAGGGGCAGCAGCCGGCTGCAAGCGAGAGGCAGCGGCAGCGGCAGCGGCAGAGGCAGGCGAGCCGGCGGGAGAGAGGGAGGGACGGAGGGAGGGTGTGTGTGCGCGCCTGTGTGTGGCGCGCGCCTGTGTGGATGTGTGTGTGTGTGCGTGTGTGGATATGTGTGTGTGTGTGTGTGTGTGTGTGCGTGTGTGCGCGCGAATGTGTCTCCTCTCCGTATGTATTCCTTGTTGGTCTCCACGTTGCGATGCTAATGGAATAGCAAAGGCGCGCACACAGGCGCACACACGCTCACTCTCCCTAAACAAAAGGCGCCCTGCCTAGAAGGGGACAGACCCGCTGCGGTGCGGGGCCGGGGGCTTCCAACTTCCTCCCGCAGGCGGAGAAGAGCCGAGCCGAGCCTGAGGACACAAAGCCAGCTATCCGATCCAAGCCGGCCAGTGGGGGCGGCGTAACGGCGCCGGGCGCAGGCGGGGGCGCACGGAGCGGAGCGGAGCGGAGCCGCCCTGGCAGCACGGCCGGACGCACAGCCCCAGGACTCGGCCCCTGGCTCCTTGCCTGCCCTGATGCCTGCCCGTCCTGCCTGTCTGCCTTCTCTGCCCTCTGGCCTGCTCTCCCCCAGCTTGGGAGCCCGGGCGCGGGGGCCACTTCTCTTACATGTCCAGGGCTGCCCAGAGCCGTTCTCGGACCCGCCTGAGCTAGGGGAGGTGGGCTCCCTTCGGCTCCCCTTGCGCCACCATCCCCGGCCGCAGGGACGCGCTGGCGTCCTCCGCCCTTCCCACTGCTGGCACTGTGGGTCCGGGAACTCCGAGAGGGGGGGGGAGCTGGGAAGGGGCTCCTCAAGTCGGCTTCTCAGGAGAAGTGAGCCTGGATACCCTCGGACTTCTTCCCTCAATTGGAGTCTAACCTCGCTCTCTCCTTTCCGCAGCTCTCTGTCTCTCTCCCTCCTCCTCTCTCCTTCCTTACCTCCTCCCTTCCTCCCCTACCCACCTCTCTCTCTCTCTCTCTCTCTCTCTCTCTCTCTCTCTCTCTCTCTCTCTCTCTCTCTCTCTCTCTCTCTCTCTCTCTCTCCTTCCCTCCCTTCCTCCCTCTCTTCCCCTCCCCTGCCAACCCACAAGCGTCTCACATTCTCTGCATTACATCAGATGCTGTCGGCTTCACGGTCGGTACCGGAGCTCCCAGTGGGAGATAAGGTAATAAGCCTCTCTCCTAAGCCCCTGCTCCTGCTCCCTGCTCTCGCTCCCTCTGCTGCTCTCTCCTTTCCCTCCCTTCTCAAAGCCCCAGTGACACATCCAGACTGTAGCCTCCAGTTCTTTTGATAGTTTCCATCTTGCCTAGGTTTAAAGGTATAGTCTGCCCTTTGCTAGGACTTCCTTGCCCTTTGTCTGCCCCACCTTGGGGCTCTGGTGTCAGGGAAGTCCAGCACTCACTGCCACTGACTACCCTCTCAGTGGGGCAATGGCAGGCCAGGCAGGCCTGGATGCCCCGCTGGGACAGACAGGGGTTTGTCTGAGCTCTGTTCGGCCACTGTCCCTCTCTGCCAGGAAACCCTCTAGTGAGGGATGGAGGTGAGTCAAGGAGAATGGATGATTTCCATATCTGGTCTGGTCCAGATGGCGCTGCTGGGTAAGAGCAGCCAGGAGGGTTAGTGGGAGGTTTATGGGAGGCAGGGCTCTCCTGGCTTTGGGGCAAGAGTGCTCTAAGCCAGTGGGGCGCACTCAGGGAGGTTCATAAGGTTCACGTGGCTATCTTGAAGTCTCTAGGACCAGCTGCCCTTTGGTGACCTCATCCTGAAACAGAGAAACAGCATCCCAGGCCAGGCATGGCTGACAGTGAAGAAGGAACAGCTGGGTCAGGGAGCTCCGAGTAAAGGTAAAGAAATAGAAGCCTAACAAGAAGAGACATCCCACCCCATTCCTGGTTCGTCTGGGAGCAAAGTCCATTAATCTGAATCAAGATACTTCCTAGGATGCATTAAAGTATTTGGGGTAAGAGGGTAGAGAGAAGGGGGATGGGCACTTAGCACAAAAGTGTAGGGATGCCCCCACCTGGCCCTGGGAGCTCTTCTTGACCCAATGGCTGATTCTGAACCCTTGAGCAAGGGGCCTGAGCTATGAGGGCTATGGGCTTTAGTTCCTTCAATCCGTGAAATGGGGAAAAAGTCCCTGCTACCTTTCCACCTCCATCCCAGGCCTCACCCAGATGATGCAAAGGTGACATAAGAGCATGCACATGGATAACATATGAGATGAATGAAGCAGCAAATGCCAGAAATGCTTCCAGCTACTGAGGGCAGACATGCTACTGTGGAAAAATGGTCAGAACCCTTCTGCCCCATATTTACCCTCACATAACCAGGAAGAATGTGGAATCCCCAATCTCCCAGTCAAGCTGCAAGATCAGCAAAGTCAACTTTCAGCACCCCAACTTTCCACATCAGGACCCAAGGTTCAATCGTTCTCCACCCCCCCCCATCAAGGCATGCCCTCCCTGGTGCTGAAGTGACTTTTTGGAAAGTGTTCAACAAATTCAGCAAATAGTAAACACCTACAGTATACAGTATATTATATTAAGTACAAGGGATTCAAAGCTAGATCCAATAACAAACATCTCTTGAGGAGCTTACAATCTAGAATGGAAGAGCATAGGGGTTTTTTTGTTCACTTCAACAAACATTAAATCCCTAATATGCGCAAGGCCCTATGGAAGGTACTTGTTTTGTCAATTAATGGAGTCTAACTCTTTGTGACCCAAATGGAGTTTTCTTGGCAAAGATACTGGAGTCATTTGCCATTTCCTTTTTCAGCTTATTTTACACATGAGGAAACTTAGGCAAACAGGGTAAAGTGACTCGCCCAGGGTCACACAGCTAGTAAGTGTCTGAGGCAAGATTTGAACTCAGGTCCTCCTGACTTGAGGCCCAGTACTGTATGAACTATGCCACCTAGAACTGGAAGGCTCATAGACATAGATCTAGATCTGGAAGGGATCCCAGAACACATCTGGTCCAATTTCCTCATTTGACAAAAAAGGAAACTGAGGCCTATGGAGGAAATAAGTGGAATTTGAACACAAGTCCTCTAATACCAAATCCAGGGTTCTTTCCACTGCACCACACTGCCTCTAGTAATAATATACTTCAATGTGGTTTCACAAAGTTTTAAAATAACTATGTTCAAGATATTGCTCTCAATGATTGAGTGGACAAAGACTTAAAACATGTAGCTTGATCTCCAAGAGTTCCTGATTGGATAAATTGATTCACACTGAGCTGCTAATTAGGTTGATACCAAGGAAGTTCAGCTGGTAAGAGCCCTAGGATTGGAGGAGAAAAAAGACATTGGTTCAAATCCCAGTTCTGTCATTCACTATCAGTGTAACTTTGGGCAAGTCACTTAATTTCTCTAGATCTCAGTCTCCCCTTCTGTAAAAAGAGGGGGTCAGATTGATATAGCCCCAACTCTGACCTCTAACTTTAAACCCAATGATCAGTCCAAAGACTCTGTGACCTGTCCATCAACAAACACTTATTTAGTACCTACTATGTGCCAGGAACAGGTGTAGGAACTGGAGATACAAAGAATGACAAAATCCCTCGGAAAACAGTTTTCTATGCCTTAGGTCCCCATGGAGCCAGTGGGCATCTTGGGCCCAGGAGTTTCTACAAATTCCTCCATGCTGGCCCTTGCTCTACCCAACTTTCCTGGGAAGCCCCTGACCATTTGTTATTACAAAACTCTATACTCATCAGGAACCACCAGAGAAATTGCCATCATTATTTGACCCTAGATTCAGAGCTGTTGTTCTTATTACCTCCTATGCCATCAGTATATTAGAGATATAGAGGTAGAGATAGGTAGAGATATAGATAATATGTGTGTGTGTGTGTGTGTGTGTATACATATATATCCCTACCATTATCCTGAAAATAAGTAAGAGTCTATTTCATTATAGAGCCCCCTTTCTGCCAGAGGAATTTGTGCAAAGGACAAAGTCTTAACTCACAAGGATGAATCAGCAATGGTAGGATGGAGATAAATGCAGTAGAATCGTTGTTGTTTTTTTCTTAAAGTGATGGTGGGGGTAGGAGATTTTGGATTTCGGAGTCAGAGGTTGTTGTTGACGTCATTGTTGTTCAGTCATGCCTGACTCTTCATGGCCCCTTTTGGGGTTGTTGTTGTTTTGGCAGAGATCCTGGAGTGGTTTGCCATTTCCTTCTCCAGCTCATTTGACAGATCAGGAAACTGAGGCAAATAGGGTTAAGTGCCTTGCCTAAGGTCACACACCTATTAAGTGTCTAAGGCAGGATTTGAACTCATGAACATGAGTCTCCCTGATCCCAAGCCCAATGCTCTTTCCATGTACTACCAATGTGACTTTTGGGCAAGACTCTTCCCCATCTTGGGCCTCAGTTTTGTCATCTGTAACATTTCGAGGTTGGAATAACTGGTCTCTAAGATCCCTTCTGGCTCTAGACCTATAATCTTATGAATTTTTAAGCAGTTGCTATGGTATAGTGGAAAGAGCCCTGGCTATAGAGATGAGACCTGAATCTAAATCCTGGCTATGCGACTTACTGTCAATTTAGAGAAATCACTTCTCTCTGAGCCCCAGTCTCCACATCAATACAGTGAACACATTGATGTAAGTGACCTCTAAGATCACTTACAGTTCTAAAATCTTATGAGATACCATGGGCCAATTGCTAAACTTGGAATTCAAATTCCACCTTTAATACTTATTAGCTGTATGACCTTGGGCAAGTCATTCAACTTAATTCCAAACTCCTTATCTATACATCAGGGATAATCTTATCTATAGCAAAAGGCAGTTTGGCACAGTGGATAGATATCTGACCTTGGAATCAGGAAGATCTGATTTCAAGTTCCACCTCGGATACATACTGCTGTGTGACTTTGGGTAAGTCACTGTAATTCTCATTGCCCCCGTGTAACTCTCTAAGACTAAGTGTTTTTTTTTGGGGGGGGGGCAATGGGGGTTAAGTGACTTGCCCAGGGTCACACAGCTAGTATGTGTCAAGTGTCTGAGGTCGGATTTGAACTCAGGTACTCCTAAATCAAGGGCTGGTGCTTTATCCACTGCGCCACC
>NC_057862.1:29352500-29417500 GCF_019393635.1 Dromiciops gliroides | reverse complement strand
GTCTTTTGTAATTTTAATCATCACAAGCTTCAGTTTCCACATCTGTAAAATGAAACAGCTGGCTTGAAAACTTCTAAAATTCTTTTCAGCTTTAAATCCATGATTGAAATACTAGATCTCTGGGAATATAAGTATTTCATATATATCTATAAATATACACACATGTATATACATGTATGTGTATATATGCACATGTATACATACATATATGTACATACGTATATATGCACATAAATATATACATATATATGTCTGCGTGTGTGCATACACACACAGAGACACATACAGATAAGGAAACTGAGCTCTGAAAGGTTCAGTTACCTTTCTATGAACATACAGCTTGAAAAAGTATTTGCACACAGGTCTGCTTATTGAAGATCCAGGACTCTATCCAATACACTCTGCTTCTAGACAATAAGCACTTTGAGGATAGGGACCAAGACTTACTTATCTCTATGTCCTCCATGATTTCAAGCAAAATGTTTCACCCATATTTGTTGCTCATCAATCTGCTTTGTAGAATGAATTATCGGAATGAGGAAGGGAGGAATGAAATGCAATGCAACCTGCAGCTAAATCAAGAAGACCTGAAATCATGATTTTTTTCCTATGAAAACCTAACAGTGACAATTCTATAAATACAGAAAAGGGAAGTAATTCAGTCACAAAGGAGGCCTCTCTTTGTGTTCTTGATAAGAGGCGGCATCCCTGAAAATGACATGTATTTGTCACCAATAGAGCTGTGAAGGATGCCTAGCAAAGGTTATGTAAAAGAGTCAAATGAAAAAGCCCATGGCCTTCTCTTCAAGGGATAGAACTTGCCTGGGCTGATCTAAAGAAACAGGACAGATACTACTTACATTCACATTGAAATGTAGAAACTTAAAAATCTGCTCTTGTTGCATTTCAACAAGAAGGTGAGGTGTCACCCCAGCTTCTCTTTAAGAATAGCCTGTTCCAGGCAGCTAGGTGGTGCAGTGGAAAGAGCACCAGCCCTGGAGTCAGGAGGACCTGAGTTCAAATTCGACCTCAGACACTTAACATTTACTAGCTGTGTGACCCTGGGCAAGTCACTTAACCCCAATTGCCTCACTTAAAAAAAAAGAATAGCCTGTTCCTTGCAGCCAACCCACCTTGGTGCTCCATGCTTCCTAATGTTACTATGTGCTACACCAATCATACATTTCTTCCAACAACAACAAGAATAATGATAATTACAATAGTAACAATAATAATATTTAGATGGAATAATGTTTTCATTTTACACAGGCAAACTCATTTTATCTCCATGACAACTGCGTAACGTAGGTGCTATCATTTAAAAACATTTGGAGATGAGGAAACTGAGGCTGAGAGAGTTGAAGTGACCGGCCTTGACAAATACAGATAGTTGTTATTCAGTCGTTTTCAGTTGTATCCGACTCTCTGTGACCCATTTGGGGTTTTCTTGGCAAAGATACCAGAGGGATTTGCCATTTCCTTTTCCAGTTCATTTTATATGTAAAGAAACTGAGGCAAAAATGGTTAAGAGACTTGCAGGGTCACAGATTATTAAACATCTGAAGTTAAATTTGAACTCCTGACTCTAGGCCTGACACTGTGTACTGTCACCTGGCTGCCTCAGGTGGGAATAAATTCAGCTCTCAGACTCCACTTCCAAGACTCCATCCACTGCACTATTGGTTATCATTTGGCTATACCAGATTAACCCCATTCTGGAATCTCATTCCTGGAGGCAATAGCCTACAAAAACTGACCTTTCCTCTTGTGCTCATGCCAGGATGATGACTAGTGGCCTAATTTGCTTTCCTTTCAGAGAAATTGAAAATTTATAGCTATCGGCAGGGATTAAACATGAATAAAAAAGTGTTTAAAAGCAGTACCCACTTCATTTTTAGTAATTCAAAGTGAAGAAAATAAAGTGAGTCTGTGATAACCTGCCCATTCCAATTCTTTCTTTTCTTTTTTTTTAAATTAAATTTTCTTTTTTTGGCTACATGTAAAGGGGAACATCTTAATAATGCTTTGCAAAAGTAGAATGAATGCTTTGGGACTAATAGTTTCCCTCTCATTAGAGGTCTCTTAGTGACTCCTAGATGCTCACTTGTTGTTGATGGTCTAGATTCTTCTGTTGAATTGGATCATACTACATCAACTGAAGTCCTTTGAAATTCCAAGATTCTGTGATTCCAGCATTTTGTTGAACCCCTCAACTTACTGTGTACCCACATTCCTTTTCTGCTCCTTTCCAATGGGATCAGTCATTAATTGGTGTACTGAGACCATAGCTTAACAGAATACCAAAATTGACCTAAGTTTACCATTATCTGATGTTTTTGGTTTTGTTTATGATAAGAACATTATTTTGGGGTGTGCTGGGCTCCAACCATCCTTGATGCCACTGAGGACAAGTAATCCTTTTCTCTGGATCTCTGAGAGTGTGTTGGCATAGGCCAACTTTGCTCAAGAAAATTCTTTCTCAAATGGAGATTTGAAAACTCATTTGTATATTTTGACAAAGCACTGTAATGTCTATATTGCAAAGTACAATTCAGGGCCCATTGGCCCTAATCATTTCAATTAAGGATACATTCAAACTAGCTGGGGCTTATTTGCACAAGAGTTTTTGCTATGTACACCAAGAATCCCTTGCATATCACATGTACTACCTCTCATGAGCTTTCAAAGGGATTCTGAATATTGTAAGATAGTGTCGGGAAAATTTTTTAAGTCCGACAGAAGAACGAAAATAACAAAGTTTCCAGGCTGAAGCAAATAGGTTTATTGAGAGAGGGTTAGTCCCCCAACAAAGCCAATAGGTTTATTGAGAGGGTTTTAGCCTCCCAATAAATCCGGTCATCCAGGCATTGGGCCTGAAAGACCCAGAATTACAAAATTCATGGGTTTACATACCCTTCCAAAGTTATACTTGTACAGTATTATATCATTAGTTACACTTCTAAAATTAAAATATATTCTTAGGAAATATAAGGAACTACCTAAATGACTATAAATGACAGTATTATGATAAGAATAGGATGGATCATTGTTAGGCCACTGGTCAACAGCGTGAACTCTTATAGGTACTCGTGATTATTAAAATATAGTATTGCTGACTACTAGATCTTGTGATATTACCTAATGCTTGTCATTGGAAAATTAAGAAATATGGGAAAAGACTTAACCTTTTAACCTTATGCAATCTATATGAAATAGAATAAATCACAATTTTTTTAGCTCATATATTGATTATTATCTTAATCAAATCACTTATAACTATAGTAAATCTCTTATAACTAAGGGATGGGGAAAATCTCACTCACAATAGTGTAATTATTGTTCAAATGACCAGTAGGTACATGATTAATAAATTACTAATGTTTTGTCCAAATTTTACAAACCCTGGATAGCATTCAACTTGTCATCTAAAATGAGTCCTTGGAGTGAAGACCTGGTTCTAATCTTATTTCCGAAGTTGCTTAAACTCTCTGAGACCCAATGTCCTTATTTGTAAAAAAGGATAAAATACCCTTAGCACCCACATCACAGAGTTGTTGTAAGAATCCAATGAAGTATTATTGTGTTATATAAATGTTAGTTGTTCCAGTCTAATCATAAGTATCCCTGAAGGGAAGAAACCATTCAGAGGGTATAGCAAGACAAAACACATTTTGTTGTCTTAAGATTAATTCAATTTAGACCCATGTAATTCAGCAAGGGCCCTTTGCATGATCAAAGTTCTTCCATGCTCAGCCAGGCCATCCACACCCTAGGAAGTCAGATAATTTAGAACATTGATGTCTTGGAGGAGAGCTGTTAGATTATGGATGGAGGTGGAAGAGTAAGTAATAAGATTTAATGATCATAGATCTTGAGATGGAAGGAAACTTGGAGGCTAAGTTCAACTCCCTCATTTTATAGATGAGGAAATTGAGACCCAGAGAGTTTAAATTAACTGCCATGGTCACACAACTATACAAGTGACTGGGGCCACACCTTCAGACACTGGAGACAGTGAAGGCTCTTTCCACTGCTGTTGAGTTCATCTACACTATATCATAGTAGCTAGGTGTGAATTAAATAGGATCCTGGGCCTAGAATCCTGAAGACTCATCTTTATGAATTCAAATCCAGCCTCAGACACTTAAAAGCTGTGTGATCCTGGGCAAGTCACTTCACCCTGTTTGCCTCAGTTTCCTCATCTGTAAAATGAGTTGGAGAAGGAAGTCACAAACCACCACAGTGTTTTTGTCGAGAAAACCCCAAATAGGGTCATGGATAGTTGGACATGACTGAAACACCTAAACAACAACAACATACCATATCATATTTCATTGATTTAATAAAACTTTTGTTGATCTCCTGTTATGTGTAATGTCTTCTGATTGTCCGGGTGGGGGGATACTATCCATATATTTCACAATATGGTAGGGCAGATCAGCTATGTGTTTGTATGGATACAACTCGAGGTAGACTATTGGTTTGAGGAGAGTCAAAGTACTCTGTTAATTGGGGCGAGGGGTGACTTCTGGCTGCAGATATTGGGGAAACATCGTGGAGACAGTGGCAAGTGGCTGGTTCGTTGATTCTATGCCTATCAATTATTGATTATTGTGGGTGAGTTGCCCACATCTTTGTACTACCAATGATTCTGTAGCTTATCATAGACCACCACCCTAATGGTGGCCCTGATATCATACCAATGCCTCCTCCCTCCTAAAATATCTCTAACCCAAAATAGTGCAGTCAGAGGAACAGACCCCTGGTAATATTCTTCTATATGACAAGGACACAGGCAACAAAAGAACCAATCCTGCCTTGAACCAAGGACTAATGGCTGACTTAGAGTCAGATTTATTTAACCAATTAATGAAAAAGCATTTATTAAATGCCTACCATATGTCTGGTGCTGTTAGCTATTCAGATTACAATAAACAAATAAAACATCCCTTGTTTTCCAGGACCTTACTCTTTATTGTGTACATATATAAATGACATAAATTCATGCAAAATAAATATAAGCTAATTCAGAGGGGGAAAACACCAGCATAAGGAGGATTAGCAAAGGCTCTGGGTAGAACATGATTGTTAAATGGAGTCTTAAAAGATGCAAGGGATTCTTTGAGGCAGACGTGAAGAGGGCATCATTTCTTGGTATGGGGGACAACCAGTGTAGAGTTATGGAGACAGAGATATAGGATCATAGATATGAAGATGTGAGGGACATTTAAGGATATTGAATATAAGCACCTTCATTTTATAGGTGAGGAAAGTTAGGAAGCCGAAGGTTAAATGGTTTGTCCAGAATCACACAGGGCCAAATTGAGTTTAAATCAGGTTTTTGGAGTGTCATATGTGAGGATTAATTAAAAAAAAAAAAACCTGGATTATAGATAGCCAAAAGGGAAATGTCATTTAATAAATTTGAAAATGGAGGTTCTGGTCAGTTTGAGAAGGTCTTTAAGTGGCAATGGAATTTGTATTTGATCCCAGAGGTAATAGGAAGAGGCTGGAGTTTATTGAATAAGGGGTGACATGATCAGATCTTCACTTTTGGAAAATTACTTTGGCAGCTGTGTGGAAGATTAGTGGAGGGGGGAGGCACATGAGGCAGTCATAGTAATTAGAAGGCTATTGAAATAGTTCAGGCAAGAGTTGATGAGAACCTGAACTGGGGTGGCAGCTATATGTTGAACAGAAGAGAATGAATGAGAGAGATTATAGATGTAGAAAAGCTAAGATTTAGCATAAACAAATCAGAGCAGAGAGGAGAAGAGGCACAACACTTACAGCTGTTGCCAGAATTATCTATCCTAAGTGGTCTGTTCCTATGTAATATTCTCCTGCTCCTTGAGTAGCCTAGGGTAACACTAGAACTCTGAATTGCCTCTGAGCTGAGAAGATCAGGTTGTCAGAAGGCATAACCAGCAATGGTTGGAGTCATCCATTGGTTCTTGCAATATGATCTTAGGTAAATAGGCAAGTGTGGTTGGTCTTCGCTCCTCTCAGGGCTGGAAGGGCTGAGCTGACAGCTGTGCCTCCATGGTATTTATTGTTCATAACTGTGGCCATGTGGCATATTTATGTTGCCATGGTGGCTGGTTACTTGGTGGAGCTGAAAAATTCCAAGGACTGCCAAGCTGGATAGTCCTGCCTGGTTAGTATTGACATATTCAGCTTTTTCTACTCTGTTTTCCTTTTGCTGGTCAAAGCAAGGTCTGGGGCTTATTTGGCTCTCATTGGTTGAATGCCCTAATCATTTGGGGGTTAGGTCACTATCCTTGATTGTTTTTTAAGTCTTACCTTCCAACCTCTACGCTTTTCAGTCTATCAGATAAGAATAGGAAACTTTGATCTCCTAAATTCCAAGATATCTTAAAAACAGGATTTCTTAATATTTTTGTATGTTTTGCTCCCCTTTGAAAATCTAGTGAAGATTATAGGAGCCTTCTCTAAATAATATCTTATTTTGTTTTGTTGCTTATGTTTTTGCAGGGCATTGAGGGTTAAGTGACTTGCCCAGGTTACCACAGCTAATAAGTGTCAAATTTCTGAGGCCAGATTTGAACTCAGGTCCTCCTGAATCCAGGTCTGGTAATTTCTCCACTGTGCCACCTAGCTGTCCCCAATAATATATTTTTATTTGTTTGTTTTTTCTTATATTTAGAATTTTATTTTACCAAATTACATGTAAAATACAAATTTTGACATCAATTTTTTAAAAAACTTTGTGTTCCAAATTCTCCTCCTCCCTACACGCCCCTCCCAAGAACTCAAGCTATTCAATATAAGACATACATGAACAGTCATTAAAAACATTTCCACATTAGCCAGGTAGTGAAAGAAAACAAACAAAAACAAAACTTCAGATAAAGGAACTAACAAAAAATTTATACTTTAATCTGTATTCAGATATCATCGGTTCTCTCTCTGTAGATGGATTGCATTTTTCATAAAACCTTCAGAGTTGTCTTGGATCATTGCCTTGCTGAAAATAACCAAGTCATTCATAGCAGATCATCTCAAAATATTGCGGTTATTTTGTATTTTTTTTCAGGGCAATGAGGATTAAGTGACTTGCCCTGGGTAACACAGCTAGTAAGTATCAAATGTCTGAGGCTGGATTTGAACTCAGGTCCTTCTGAATCCAGGGCCAGTGCCTTGTTTTTTGTATATAGTACATTTCACTTTGCATCAGCTCATACAAGGCTTTCCAGGTCTTTCTGATAGCATCTTGCTCATCATTTTTTACATAGCAAACTACATTTATATAGTACTTTAAAGAGAGATTTCCTTACAAAAAACCCATGAGGGGGCAGGTAGGTGGCACAGTGGATAAAGCACTGGCCCTGGATTCAGAAGGACCTGAGTTCAAATCCAGCCTCAGACACTTGACTCTTACTATCTGTGTGACCCTGGGCAAGTCACTTAACCCTCATCCCCCCCCCCCCCAAAAAAAATAACAGAAACAAAATACAAAAAAAACAAACATGAGGTTGATTATTGCAACAACAGTAATCGATAACATTTATATAGTACCTTATACCTGACAAAGAATTTTCTTCACAATAGCCCAGCAAAGTAAGTACCATATATTTTGTCATCATCATCACCATCCAGACATTATCCACCAATCTTCTTCATCATCCTCAATCAATCATCATCATCATCACCACTGGATCCTCATCTTCATCATTCAATCCTCTGCCTCTTCCTCATCAGTCAGTCCTCCTCATCCATCCATCAATGCTTATCCTCCTCATCCTCCTTCCCCTCATCCTCATCTTTATGCTCACCATCCTCATCCTCACCATCATTTTACATTACTCTTGCCTCTGCTTCAAAATTGTTTTCTGTTATTATTGTTATCTCTTTCCCACCATCATATTCCCTTTTCATGATATTTACTCTATTTTCTATCTTCAAATTCCTTTTTTGAATGATTCTGTGATTTGAAAGCAATTCATATTTCCCATGGAAACTTTGGATGTAGGAGTCCTGGTGTTGCGATCCTCTTCTGAGGGTGTACCTCGGTCTTCCTTGTTACCAAAGAAACTTTTTAAGGTCTGTATCTTTTTCTGCCTGCTCATCTTCCCAGCCTTTTTCTTGGCTTTTGACTCCTTCTGTAAGTGGGGCACTGCTTCCTGGATGCACTGTCCCAAGCTTCAGGGTGTAGAAGGTACAATTCCTTCTTAAAGTGGGGCATGGCCTCCAGGACACACTATCTCAAGCTTCAGGGGGTCCTGGGTTGTAAGATTTAAGGAGAGGAATGTTCTCACCTCACCTGGCCTGTCTTCTGCTCTGTAAGTAACCACAAACTGCCTACTATTTTTTTTTAATTTTATTTATTTATTTAAAGTTTTTTGTTTTGCTCTTTAACCTGGAAACAAATCTGGTTCATTTTGGTTGCAAGCATGGGCATGCCTGACCCCCTCCCCCACCTGGGACCTCTAACCAAGACTGTGTCCTGTATACGAGCCCAGGCAAAACATCAGAGTTCTGCTTCAGTGCCAGCAGAGACCCCTGTAGTCTCCCTCTGGCCAACTGCTTGACCCTTTCACTAGACTGTGAGCTGAGTTAGCCACAGCTGCAGCTGATTCAGAGGCTTTGAAAGTCTCTTTCTCTGGTGTAGCCTGGGGCTGGATCTCTGTCAGCACAGCAGTGGAGTTCGGCTCCACTCCCACCCTCATACAGCAGATCCCTCCTACCAAACTTCTAAGCTATCTTTGGCTGGAAAATGGTGTCAGCCTGTCCTGCTGTGGGTTCTGTTGCTCCAGGAATTGTCTTATGGCATTATTTGGAGGTTTTTGGAGTGATTGTGTCAGGAGCTCTGAGCACTTACTGCCTTTCCTCTGCCATCTTGGTTCTTCTCAATAATATCTTATTAATTGGAAATATACTCCATTTTAGTCAAAGGTAAGCAAGGATATACATTTTTCCCCATGAGCCCCAAGAGATCTACCCATTGACCCATTAGTTGTTTGTGTATCATTGGTTAAAGAAGTCCATCTTAGATAATAAAGACCATCTCATCTCTCTCCCCTATAGGTAGGAGAATAGTATCTTGCTGAACACATAACTTGATTAGGGCACCCTGGTTTCAGGAAAGAAGTATAAAATGAAGCATGGAGATGCTGGGTCCTTGATAGTTTTGAAGTACGGGTACCACATTTCTATTTTTTTTTTACATTAGGAATAATCCCTAATGTCATTTGTTAGATGCCTCCAATTATCACTTTTGCAAGGAAATCTGCTTTTCAGTATTTGAAAGCTATTGCATAGAAGAAAGAACATGGATGGCTGGAGCTCTAGAGGCCATAACTAGCAGGGAAAGGGGGAAATTTCAGAACGGCAGGTGGATGCATTATATGTGTTTGTGTGCATGTGTGTGTATGTATGATGTGTTGTATGTGGATATACCATGTGTTATGTATGTATATATCAGGTATGATATATATGTGTGTATGTATATATATGTGTATGTATGTGTGTATCTCTCTCTCTCTCTCTCTCTCTCTCTCTCTCTCTCTCTCTCTCTCTATATATATATATATATATATATATATATATATATATATATCTTTCAAAATACTTCCTAACAAGTAAGGCTATATAAATGTGGAATGAAATTATATAAAATTAGATTTTAATCTGACATACATGAACTTTTATTAAAAGCAGAGAACTTCATTTCATTACACTTGCTTTAATTTGTAATTGTATTTATTTCATTTTATGCATTTTGGAACATGATTCTGAGAAGGGGTCCATAGGCTTCACTAGACTGTGAGATGGGATTGTGACACTAACGAGGCTGAGACTCCTTGGTTCAGAATAATGGAATCTCTTTAATCATATCATTCTATAGTCTAAGAATGATTTATTATCTTAGGGGTAAATATGAGCAACTTCATGGGCTATTTCCCCCCTGAAGTTTATATCTACTCTAAGGTGGGGGCATAGGTGGCAAAATACCCCCATCCAGTGTGAGAAATCATAGCCATGACCTTGGACAGGACCTATAAAGCTCACCTCCTCAAGGAAGTAAGGGATAGGCAACCCACAGCTGTGGAGAGGTGTTTTCCCTTGGGTCTTGTACTGCTGGAATCTCTGTTTGCATCAACAGCCCAGAGTTACATCAGTGCTGTAAATAATCTCAAGGAACTAAAGCATCCTTGTCTATCTCAATGTTTATACTTTACTCTATTGCCCACATTTTCTACTTCATCCAGTCTGGCTTTCTTGTGATTCCTCACACATTTCCCAACATTTCCCACCCCTGTATCTATGCCTAGAATGCTCTTCTTCCTCACTTCTACATTTTGGAATTCAAAATATGGGTCCACCATAATCTTTTACATAAAGTTTCTCCTGATTTGCCCAGTTGCTTGTTCTTACTCTTCCTAAACCCTTTCTTTATGTTATATATAGTTATATGCATACATGATATCTCTGCTGATCAAAAATAAGCACCTTGAGGACTGGGGGAATGGGGGGGCAGGGAGGAAGAGAGCTGTTTCATTTTTTTTTTTTTAATTCTTAGCACTGAGAACAGCAGATGACATAGGCCATACTAAATGTTTGCTTGTTTCTCAATTGAATGATCAATCAAAAGCAGCATATGTGGACCTCTACAAAACAACGGAAAAAAGGGGGGAGTGGTAAATGGGTGGAGAAACAATGCAGGTGCAAATTTCTTCTGCAGAATACTTCAATCATTCATACTCTAATCTTATCCAGCATGAGACCAACCTGGAAAATAGGAGAAAAATATCGCCATGACATAGACCCTGTTTCTAAAGACCCATTTACGCTAGATTCATTGCAATAAGGCACTAGATTTACAAGAAGAAGGAACCTTAGACACCATATTCATCCAAGCACCTCCATTTTGCATATGAGGAACTTGAAAGACAAAGTGATTTCTGGGGTTTCTACTGTGTCCCAAACCCTAAGTATGATGGAAAGATGAATCTTTGTCTGCCAGTAGCTTCCTGTTGAGCAGGAGGATATGTTTTCAACACAGAGCCAGAATCCCCACCCACCCACCCCAATCCCCAATACAGGATAAGTACATTCCAGAGATGGTAATCAATATTCTGAAAAGGAAGGGCATTACCAAATAGGAGATCAGAGAAGGCTTTTTAGAAGAAGTGACATTTGGAAGGGACTCTAAAGGACTAGTTTAAGTGCATCAGGTAGAAAAAAAAATCACAGTAGTTTTATGAAGTCTTCAGATTTGTAAAGAACTTTGTGTATATTATCTGATTTGATACAAGAACTCGGGGGTGGGTGCTATCATTTTACAGAAGAGAAAACACAAGCCAGGGAAAGTTGAATGATATTTGGTGACTTTCTGAGGTAAAATTTGAACTCATTTCTTCTTGGCTCCAGGTCCAGGGCTATGACAGCAAACTACCTCAAAATAACCACCACTACCACCATCATAGCTGACATGTATTTAGTGCTTTAAGGTTTACAAAGTGTATTACACATATTATCTCATTGGAGCCCAATAATACTCCTGTAGGTGGGTGCTATTATTATCCCCGTTTTATTAATAAAAAAACTGATGAGAAATTGTGTTGTACAGCACACAGCTGGTAATCTGACATTAGATTTGAACCTAAATCTTCCTGCCTTTAAGCTCAGCATATCCTGCTTTCTGTGCCTGGCAAGGAAGGACATGCCAAGCAGAGGTAACAGCTTGAGATTGTCTGAGGTTGGAGTAAATAGGCTGGCTGTGATTCAACCTCAGGTCATTGATTATTAGAGCTGGAACAGACCTCAAAAGTAATCATGTTCAGCCTCCTTGTTTTATGACTGAAGAAACTCAGACAAGGGAAATGACTTGCCCAGGGTTGCAGTGCAAGTCCTTTGCAAATCAAGGACTCAATGCCAAACTTGTATATATCACCCCTACTCCTCTGACTCCAGTTTCCTGGCTCTCCCTACTCCCTGTCACTCAATTACCTTCCCTTAAACTATCAAATCCTCCACTAAATGATGGATCCTAACCTAGGCACATTTGAATCAATTACCTCCCCAGTGTGCATTACAGATGTGACTAACAGCTGTTCTGAACTGTATTTAAATTTAATGTTGTAACACACGGTTTCTTTTATTATTAGTTTGAGCACAGGAGTTCATTTTCTGAGCTTTCCTTCTTACTTTAAAGGAAACACCAGGTTTGGTTAGATTATTTCCCTGAAAGCTGCCAAAGTTTAATTTAAACTCATTTGAGGCATGGCCAGATTGAAATCTAGAAGAAGCCTGTGGGAGATTGGTCTCTTAGCTGCAATGTCTGTTCCTTAATGTCTGCATTTGCCTTGGAGAACCACAGTTTGTGGGGAAATGCCAAATGCATTTGACTTTTCTCTCTCTCTTTTTTAATTTGGGCTAGTTTGTTATCAAAAGAGAGCTATATATATATATATTGGAAAGATTTAGCCTTCTGTGCTGCTCTCAAAGCAATTATGGAATCACCTTCCCTGGCTGGGGCTACCACAGCCTCCTGACTAGCTTTATCCTGTGGCAGAGGAGGTGAGATGGGGGAATTTCTGATTACCAAGCAGTTTAGTAAATATCTTCGAGGTCGTATGGCCCTGAAGTTGGGAGAACCTGAGTTCAAATCTCACCTTAGTCACTAGCTGTGTGATCCTGAAGTTACTTAAACCCAATTGCCTTAAACATACAGGGCCATCTCCAGTCCTCCTGATAATATATCTTCCCACTGGACACAGATGACTCTGGAGGAGAGAGTAAAGCTAGTGACTTTCCCACAGCCCTTCCTCCCTTAAATCCAATTCAGTACAAGTCATGACATCTGTCATAGTCTTCTTTGAGAATGAAGGAGAAATCACAACAGCCATCTCTGAAAAGAAGGTTCTTGAAGACCCACTCTGTAATTCTCAGCAGTTCCAGAAACAAGGAGGGGACTTGTGAGAATAAGACAGTTCTTGGATGATCCCTCTCATCTCCCATCAAAAGAAAGATTAAGTCATAAAAATACAAATCAGCAAGTCAAGGGTAAAAGCAGACCCATTTACAGTTTACTCTGACTTCAAAATGTTAATTGAACTAAGGCAACCGGTCTCCTTCACTAACTCATTAGCAATATTGTAATTAAAGGAGCACCTTCAGTTCCTTAGGGTAATGACCTTTTAAAATTCAATTTGGGAATTCTGATTGCTACTGAATACCCTGCATCTTGGAGGCAGAATTCAAAAGCCAAAGTCTTCCTTTAAATGTATAATTAGGAAACACATGTGGATCAATCCCTCTATTTCTGCTGGTCTTATGCACAACTTCCCTTTGGTTTTCCAAGACACAACTCTGTAACTGGACCCAAGGACAGAAGGTCACATTGAGCTCTGTAGGAACCCCATTTTTCCCAGTGGGACTGAGGTCTGTTAATACCATAGAAGAGTGGCTTTTCTGGGTGGTGCTGGGTTTTTGAAGAGGAAGGACAGATGTCTCTAGTGATAATCTGGCAGTAAAGGGTAGATCTGGATTAGTAGAGGGTGTCACTGTGTACAGGAAGTAGAAGAGCACACTGCTGGCATAGTGTGGCGTAACAAAAATCCTGCTGTTACTGACTGCTCCTAATAAAAATTAATGGTAATTCAATGTTTTTATCTACTCCTATGATTTCATTGAAGTTCGAAACTCCTAGTTGAGAAACCCCCTCTGGTAACATAAGCTACTCATATGTAATTTTGACTAATAGGATCATAGATTTAAAGTAGAGAACCATCCAAGTGATCTCATTCAAACTTCTCATTTTACAGGTGAGGAAACTGCGGCACAGAAAGTTTGAAGGACTTATCAAGGTTATATACTCTAGTAAGCAGCAGAGCTGGGCTTTGACCTCAGGTCCTGTGTCTGTCACAAGAGCCAGTAATGTGTGCCACAGTACTCCAAGTTCTTAGAGATATACTTGGGGAAAGTTCAGGTGACTTGTCAAAGTTTTTAATTAAAACAGTGTTTCTCTATCTGCTACTGCCTCATTGTCTCTTCCTGATGATGAGGATGAGGATGATTGTCACCGCAAAACTGGGTCTAAAAATATTCCTCTTTCAAAGAATTACTTGCTAATTACTAAGCTCATACTATACATTTCAAGGTGCCTAGCTTTCTAGGTGTCCCTGACATGTCTGTTTTATTATCTGTTTGACTAACCACTACCTGGTTAATTAACTACTCTGCCTTTCCAAGGAAAGAGTAATCTCTAACCCCAGCAAGCTGATCTACTGTATTGTTTTTCATACTCATAGTGTCCTCCTCATGGCCAGAGTATCTCTAACTGTGCCCAGGCCTACTAGGCCCGGACGCTACTGCAATAATGTTGAAGATGATGATTAAGATCAGTCAACCAACAAGAATTCATTAAGCACCTTTTATAAACCAGACTCTACTGAGGAAAGGTATTCCTTGCCCTCAAGGAATTTACATCATCATGGGGAAGACAGCTCTTTTTTTTTTTTTTTAAAGTCAGGCAATTGGGGTTAAGTGACTTGCCCAGGGTCACACAGCTAGTAAGTGTTAAGTGCCTGAGGTTGGATTTGAACTCAGGTACTCCTGACTCCGGGCCTGGTGCTCTGTCCACTGCACCACCTAGCTGCCCCGGAAGACAGCTCTTAAAAAAGGAAGTTGAAAAGTATGTGTGTGTGTGTGTGTGTGGAGAGAGAGAGAGAGAGAGAGAGAGCGAGCCAGCAAGTTGGAACAAAAGTAAAACAAGTACACTTATCCCCTCACACTCTGCCCCCACTGGAAAATCTGTGAACAAAATTTTGGCCCTCCATACTAGAGAAAAAGGTCTGATTTCTTTCTTTTTCTTTTATGGAATGTTCACAGTAACCCATAGTAAAATTGAGGTAACTTGGTCATAGGCTCTATTATACAATACTATACATATATTTATGCATTTCTGAGGTTCTAAAACCTTTTCTGTGTCACCTGCTGGCTTTCACATGTCATCTGTGGCTTCCATAAAACTCTCAAAAAATGACCATTTAGTTTCTTATTCCAACCCATGATATATCAAAACTGTGATGGGGAAAATTGTGATGTAAAAGGGCTACCTGTACAGCAGAAGTTATTTTCTGTCTCTTGGATTATCAGAAACACTGGAAATATGTATTTCTGATATAATGATAACCACTTACTATATATAGTAAGGGCTGAAACACACTGAAATGAGGTATTACGAAATTTTAAAAAAATATTTGAAAGTTGATATGAGGATGCCAAAGGGTAGTTGCTTACTGTTTATTATTTTAATATTAATTTGAAAAATTATCTAGTGTGGCATAATACCATATATTTGGAGCTAGAAAGGACTTTAGAGATCATTTAATCCAACCTCCTCATTTTGTACCCAGAGGAGGAAATGATAATAACTAACATATTTGTAAGCGCTTTAAGGTTTGCAAAAGATTTTATTTACATAATATCATTTGATACTCAAAGCCACTCTGTGAAGTATTATTATTATTTCCTTTTAACAGATAAGGAAACTGTTAAAAGGAAAATTATTTGTTAGGGTTTTCACCCTGATTAATGAGGCACAACTCAGACAAAGAGAATTAAAATGAGTTTATTAAAATAGCAACACACTGATGGGCTGATCACTGGAGATCAGCAAGGGATTCAAGATGGAGCCTGCTTTGATTGATAATTTTCATGATGAGATAAAGATAATTGGCATGGGTACAAGGACATTGCATCTCAACATCTTCCCAATTGTGGATATGTCAGGGCTGCATGCAGGTAAAAAGAGGTAGGTGATGACTTGGTATGTGATACAAAGCAGCAGACTGGGTGACACCTCCCCCAGTGCTGGTTGACAAGCAGGGTTGGGAACAATGGGTTACTGAGTCAGCATAACTTTCAACAAAATCAAGAGAGAGAGAGAGAGAGAGAGAGAGAGGGAGAGGGAGAGGGAGGGAGAGGGAGAGGGAGAGGGAGGGAGGGAGGATAAATGACTTTCCTAGAGTCACAGAGAACAAGTGGCTGATTCAGGTCTTAATTACATAGATGTGAGAGCTTAGAAATGTCCATTGGTCCTCTGCCTTCATATCTGGTTCTTCTTCTGAAGTTACCATCTACTTTTTCTCTTGGTGGATTGGGAACTAGACTCAGAAAACATTGAATTCAAATGCTGCCTTTAATCTTTATCATATTGGTAAGCAGTCAACACATATGTGGATGATCCATGGAAAATTTAAAAAAATTTTTTAATTTCAAACTATGTCCACCCTAGGGGCACTTAGATGGTAGAGTGGTTAGAACAATGGAATCAGGAAAATCTGAGTTCAAACTCAGCTTCAAACTCTTACCAGCTGTGTGTCCCTGGGCAAATAACTTTACCCTATTTGCCTCAGTTTCCCAATCTGTAAAATGAGCTGGAGAAGGAAATGGCAAACTGTTCCAATGTCTTTGCCGAGAAAACCCCAAATGGGGTCACAAAGAGCATATTAGCCTTTATGTCTTCCTCAATGTTTAACTCCTAGAGATGGAAATGACCATGGTTTGGCTGGCTGTCTAAATCCCAAAGAAAACCCCACTGTAGTTTAAGCAATAATTGGCCAAACTTTGTTGAAAGACTTCAAGTGGTGAAGCAGGCATCACTTCTTCAGGCAGCCTAACTCTACTTCATGGCAGCTCTAATTGTGAAGAATTATTTCCCTTGGTATTAGGGCTAAACTGGCTACTTTATACCTTCTACTTATTATGCTTTTTGTGATCAAACAGATTAAGCCTAATCTCTTTTCCATATGTCAGCTCTTCAAATATTTAGAGATCAATAGCATGTTTCTTTTGAGTCTTCTGGCTAAATGGGCATCGTTCGTTCAACCAATCCTGATATGGACTGGATTGAAGGTCTTTCACCACCCAACTGGTCCTCTGGATGCCCCACTAGGGGTAGGGTCCTGGAACATGTGTTTATAGACCCACCTTGCTTGCGAGCCTTTTTCTCACCTAGAAAATAAACTTTCTCTCTAATTCTTGACTCACATGTCTCTAGCCTATTCTGTGTAGCTCTGGCCATAGAGATTGTTTCTGGAAAAATCCTGGTTGACATCAATTATTAATGGCTTTCTTAATCCTCTGGTGCCCAGAAATCAAGAGATCAGTCCATATGTGGGCTGACCAGAAAAGGGCTCCATTAGAATATTCAACATCCTGGTGACATTACCCTTATCTGCCAGCCCTTCCCCTACGTATGTTTTCTCTCCTTATTATAATGCGGGCTCCTTGAAGTCTAGGACTCTTGTTGTAACAGTGTTTGAATTGTAGTAAGCATTTAATGAGGGATTACTCATTTGATGCTTTTTCAGTGAGAAATATAGAGTATGAAGGATACTCTAGTGTTGATTGTTTCTTAGCTAAAAAAAATACATTTGACTCAGTAGAACAAAAACTAGCCTTGGAATCTCTTCTCACAAGGTGTCTCCTGTGGCACATGTGAAGATTACATATGTTTCCTTGATTGATGCTATGACAGAGATAACTTCATTCAGCACTCTTTTAATAATCGATACCAAAGGAGGCATAAAAGAGTGAGGCATATGCTCGCCCAATCTGTCCAGCAGCTTCACACTTGATTATCCTATGCAAAATGTTCCAATGAAAGGTAGAGAGTTTCTGTAGGTATTTCTGGTTGAGGGTTGCTTTGATTGGATTGCTTTGAATCATGGGAGCTACAGGGCCTCCTCAATGGAATTTATAGTAATTTGAAAGAGAATGGCCTAGCAGTCTCAGCAAGGGATAAAGCAAGCAAACAAATTTTTAAAAAGCGGGTGAACTATGCACATTGGTCTAATGTCATTCAGTTGAATGGGCAGACCCTTGAGTTGTCCATTGGCACCTATATCTTATGGGCAGTGTAACGATTGGAATGACACCACCTGCTGGAGACTGACTGTAGAAAAGCTCTGCCATGAAAGGAAGGTCTTTGAGGGCAAGGCCATGCGGCTTTTCTTTGGTGTCAGGATGTGACGTTGGCTGGTGGGAAGAGGAAGGGGGAGCCGGGCGCTCTGTCTCGCGCTCTTTCCTGAGGATGCTGGTGGAGAAGGGAGCTAGAAATGTGCTCTCCTTTTGATAGATGGATGAATGTAGGCCTTTTTCTTCTCTCTTTACCAAATTCTTATTCTCCTTAATAAATGCTTAAAAGTCTAACTTTTGCTAAAGTTTATAATTTATTGGCTACCATTCATTAGATATTTTAGACAGTTTAGCTAGAATTATAGCCCTTAACAGTAGCTAGGTTGCACAGTGAATAGAGCACAGGCTTTAAATCAGGAAAAATCTCATCTTCCTAAGTTCAAATATCACCTCAGACGCTTACTAACTGTGTGACTCTGGACAAGTCGTTTAACACTATTTGCCTCAGTACATCGTCTGTAAAATAAGCTAGAGAAGGAAATGGCAAAGCACTTTAGTATCTTTTCCAAGAAAAACCCAAATGGGGTCACAAAGAGTCAGACATGACTGAAATGACTGAATAACAACAGTCTGTAATCTCGGATAAACACCACACATTGACAGTGATCTTGGTCAAGAATTGAATAGGAGAAAGAATGGGCTGGAACACATCTGAGAAATGATATAGTACTTATATAATTCCCAACTTGTTTCTTTCAAGAAATTCCATCTCCTTAAAAGGAGGAATATCATCATGGCAATGCTGTAGGATTATGAATCAAAGAACACTATGATATCAGAAGAATTAAAATGGTAAATTGATCCAGACTGAAATGAAAAGATGCATGATGGTTGTAGATAGACTATACCATATTATTAGTGTTGACTTGTATTCCAGAAATGGTACTAAAGGCATCAGCAAGGACATGAGAACAATAGATAGTTGATTTACAAATCTAGCATGGCCATGGCATCCACAAAGTAATTTTTTTTCTGTTTCCAGTCTTTCTCTTTCCCAATCAACTTTTGACATAACTGTCAAATTGTTGTTTCTAAATATGCAAAAGTCATTACATTACTAAAACATCGTCAGTAGCTCCCTATTGCTGTAAGAATAAAATATAATAACCTTGTTCTGTCATCTAAAGTTTTACGCAATCTGGCTCTCTTCCTTTCTAGAATCTCTCATATTGATTGCTCCCTTTCATGTATTCTACATTCAAACCAAACAGGTCTCCTGGCTCTTCCCTATATATGATAATCCATTTTCTACCACCATGTTTTTCTATAGATGATATATGATATTGCAAACACATCCTCCCTACATTGGTTTCTTGGAATACCCTGTTTTCCTCAAAGAATGGCTCTCACCACATGATCATTTTACAAATGGACTTTAATGATGCTCTTAGTTATTCATGCTCTTTTCCTCTTGAAATTTCTTCCAAAATATTTGGTGTTTTCTTATCTTAATGTTTCTTATAGTCTCTCACTTGGCAGAGTTTAAGCTCCTTGAAGGCAGGCATTGTTTTGCTTTTGACTTTGCATTCCAAGCATCCATCAGTTCCTGGTGCATTATAGCTATTTAATTAACATTTATCAAATGGCATCAAATGAGAGACCTAAAGTTAAGGCTTAAATGTATGGGCAGATTCTCTCTAAAGGATGTATTAAAGGCCATGGGCCAGAATCCCATAAGATAGGAAGGTAGGGCTGGGTTGCCACTTGGAGCAGCAGAGGAGGGCTCACATACCTGAGATTCTGGCACTGGTGTTATATAGAGATATAAAATTAAGCAATTCATACAATCTGCTGTACCTTAATCCCCCAATATATTCTGAACCCAAATATAATTGAGTTGTAATGATCTACCCTTCTCACTATTAATACAGATTGATAGAATATTAGCTCTGTGTTGGTCTTTCTATTAGGGGAAAATGAGGGAGAGGGGATGGCTTAAGATAAAGGGCCTTGCAAAGACATACCCCAAAAGGGAAAAAGACCTATTTGTACAACAATATTTATAGCAGCTCTTTTTGTTGTGGATAAGAATTGGAAATAAAAGAATACCTATCAGTTGGGGGGATGGATAAACAAGCTGTGGTATATGATGACAATGGAATATTATTGTGCTATAAGAAATGACAAGCAGGATGATTTCAGAAAGGCCTGGAAAGACATGTATGAACTGATATGTAGTGAAGTGAGAAGAACCAAGAAAATGTTGTGCACAGAGAACAATATTGTTAGATGTAGAACTGTGAATGACTTAACTATTTTCAGCAATACAATGATTGAAGACAGTCCCAAAGGACTAATGATGAAACATACTACCCACCTCCAAGGAAAGAACTGACATTGATTGAACACAAACTGAAGCATGCTATTTTCCACTTTCATGTTCTTCTTTTATTCAAGTTTTCTTATAGAAAATGACTAATATGGTAATGTTTTTCATAATCGTACAGATATAATCTATATCTGATTGATTACTGCCTCAGGGAAGGGGGAGGGGAGGGAAAAATTTGGAAATCAAAACTTTAAATAAACATATTTATTATTAAAAAAAAAAAGATTAAGGGCCTTGGTTCTAGAATCAGAATCTAGGTTATACTCTTGGGCTAGTAATTATATATCTCTCTGACCTTGGATTGGTCACTATACTTCCCTGGGGTTTTGTTTATTCCTTTGGAAATTGACAGGGGTTATTGCAATGGTTTTTTGTTACTAAATCATACTTATATGATTTAGATTATGATTATCTGTATGATTTTATATGATTATTTATATGATTTCATCATTCTACTTGAAAACTGTGAATATACTCTCACCATGGCATCATGGAAGAGTGGGTAGTGTGCCAGCCTTGGAAAAAGGACAGGTGGTATAAAATCCTGCCTCTGACATGACTAACTCAGTAATCCTGAGATTACTGGAATTATAGCTGGGAAGATGCAGGTTCACATTCCATATCAGAAAGTCATCAGTAGTGTGACCTTGGGTAAATCACAAGCTGTTTCTGTGCCTCACTTGCCTCATCTACAAAATGGGC
Source organism: Dromiciops gliroides (assembly GCF_019393635.1). Taxonomy (NCBI): domain Eukaryota; kingdom Metazoa; phylum Chordata; class Mammalia; order Microbiotheria; family Microbiotheriidae; genus Dromiciops; species Dromiciops gliroides. Next base: position 29,396,520 of record NC_057862.1, on the reverse strand, counting down.
AAAATAATACCTGAAATGAATAATCATGTATTAACTGTCTATATGCTTATATGTGTACATGCTGTCTCTCCTGATTGGCTGTAAAGCTGCTTGTACATTTCAGTCTTGCTATCCCCAGGACCTAGCACAGTGTCTGGAATTGTTTTCTTTTACCAGATCTATGCTTGCACTGATATAGGGAAGTCCTGGGGAGAAAACTTTATTTACTAAATCAGCTCAGCGCCTGATTTGCAATTTTCAGTCTTAGAGAATTATCTGGCAGCACTGAGAGATTAACGGACTGGCCTAAAGTTAGAAAGCCTTTATGTACAAGAGCTAGACATCAAACCCAAACCTTTCTAACTCTAAAACTGGCTGTCTATCCAATATGGAAGACTGCCTTTCACCTGGCACATCACGGGCACTTAATAAATGCTTATGGAGTGGATTGAGTGAACCCTCACAGTAATCAGAGGATCATAGACCTAGAGCTGGAAACGACCACAGATGCTGTCTTGCTCATTTTACAGATGAGGAAACTGAGGCCTGGAGATATTAAGTGATTTGTCCTAGACCACATGGCCAGTAAAAGCTTGAGGCAAAATTTGAAAATGGGTCTCACTGACTCCAAATCCAATTCTCTATGCCCCTTATTGCAGTGATGCTCAAATGAGATGATGTTTATAAAATTCTTTGCAAAATTTAAAAGTTTTTATCAGTTATTATGTTACTTAGCTTTTATTTTTATTTATTTATTGATTTACTTTATTCTGAACTTAAGAAATAAAACAAGGATTTCCATAACATGGTAGAATAGGAAAAATAATGATTATACATGAAACTGCAAATCTGTTATGTACAACTTACCATTCTTTTAAAATACATAATAAAGTTATCATGTAACTTTCTTTTTCCCTCCCCTGTTTCCATAGAAATGGCTATCATTAGATATTACATATATATATATATATATATATATATATATATATATATATATATATATATATGTATGTTTGTGTATATATATATATACACATATATATGTATGTTTGTGTATATATATACACACACATATATACACATATTATATACATATATTAATATATACATATATTATATATATATTATATATATATAATATAGTCAAAATAATAGTCTAAAACTAACTTTAGTCTAATAGCGGAAGATATTTGGATTCACATAAAGATAGCAATAGATAGAAAGCCAAATAGACACAGAAAGACAGATTCAAACACTGTTTCATAAAAAAATTTATTAGGCTATTTGGCTCTGTACCAGGTACTTTGGAAATTACAGAAGAGTCTTTAGAAATGCTTTCAATTTTTAGTGAATATATCCTGAGAACTCCTAAGGCAATGTGCTAGGTACTATGGGATATATAATCATGAATAAAAGTGAGCCTTAACCTTCAATGGGTTTACATTCTAGAAGGAGAAATGCATAGCTACAGCATCTCCTTCAGGAAAGAAGTATCAACTAAGTTGGAGTTTGAAGGTTGGGACCTATGCCAGGCTGAACAAGCTGCTCAAGCCAAGAATGGAAAGGAAAGAGAACACAAGGGGTTATTGAATAGAACACAGTCTTGTTTGTTTGGTTCATAAAGTTGTTAGAACATGAAGAGAAAGAAGGTCACAGGGAAAGCTGGGGATCTAGAGGCAGAGAAACTGGGTTTGAATTCTGGCTTTCCTACTCACAGGGTCTTGGGGAAGCCATTTAATTCTCTGGGTCCCATTTTCTTTCCTTTTCAAATGAAAAGACCAGATAGAAGAGATCCAAGACTCCTTCTGGTTCTAAAGTTGTGCTTTTCTATGTAGAGACTCAGCAGGGAAAGAACTCCAGAGGAGGAGTTGAATGCTCTGTCATGGAAGGTTATGAATGACACTTGAAGAACTTTGAGATTTATTCTGTAGGCAACAAAGAGGCCTGTTTTGTGGGTTGGGGGGTATGTTTTATTTGTCTAAATAGGTATTAAGATAACATAATCATAGTAATAATAACAACAACAATGATAGCTAATATTGGGATGTGTGTGCTATTGTTTTCCCATTTTACATATGAGGAAACTGAGGCTGAGAGAAGTTAAATCTCTTGCCTCAGGTCATGCAACTAGCTAACAAATATCTGAGATGGGATTTGAACTTATATCTTCCAGATACCAAGTCCAGGAAGCATCCAGTAGTATCAAATGATATAAAGATCAAGAAAGATGAAAAAAACAACACCTCAAACCAAAAATATCAGCCAATAAGTATATATCAAATGCCTACTATGTGCCAGGCCCTGTAATAGATAATAGACACAGAAAAACAAAAATAAAGTAGCCCTTGCCCCCCAGAAAGATATTCTACCATGGGGGATAAGTACATATATAAGCAGAATAAATGTAAAAATAAATACAAATAAATACAAGGTAGGTAGAGAGGGGATCACTACTATTGGGGGTGGGGTTGAATCGGAGCCCTGAGCTCTGAGGGAGCTGAAACAAGGAGTAGATATAGAAGCATGAATATCAGCCTTATCTTTACTTGTTTCACAATTATGTCTATGGGCGGCCCAGCTTGAATAATAATTACACTAACTTCTTGTTTTTGGATGAAAAAGAATATTGGTCTTTATTCTTTTGGGGTGAGGCTGCCTTGCATATTGGAGTGAGAACTGGCCTTGGAGGTCAGGAGACCAGGGTTCAATTCCCATTTCTGTAACGTACCATCTGGGTGACCCTGAGCACATCACTTATTTTGTTAGTGTTCCAGCTAATCCTTGAAGGTTCAGAGAAGGAACTGACTTGCTTTGATGAAGGAAGGCCTTCACTAGAACTTCCTCATTCCAACAAAATAACAAATCTAGTACCTACCCCTAGCCCTCTTCCTTAATTTTCCAGACAAAGTTTTGGTTCTGACTCTCATTGCTTAGAGAACAAGTTGTCTTGATAAAGAAGGGATCCATCTCAACACATTTTGGGGTCTGAGTAGAGAATCAAGGAATAAACATTGTTTACCTCATTTTCACATGCCCCTCATTTTTGTGCTTTCATTCCTGTTTTCTAGCAAAATGTCTTAGTGGATGCTAACCTTACATTTTACACACATACATAGATATACAGACATGTACATATATATGTGTGTATATTTGCATGTATATATGTATACATATAAATCTATATGTGTATATACATAAACAAATTAATAAACATATACCATATATAATCCACACACTTATATATACATTCACATATATGCATGCATATATGTTTTATCTATCATACATATTGTTGCATGTAATTATAAATTATAAAATATACATTATGTTGTATTATAATATGCATTATATTAAATTATCATATATGCTATATTTTATTGTGATATATCACATATAAAACACACATGTTACATGATATATGCATATATATGTCATATAACACACATTATATATTATAGGATATTATATATAACATAACACCACAATTTAACAAACATGACATGACAACATAAAGGTAACATCTTCATGTCATTTAGATCTAAAAGAGATTCATTTAGAAATATTTTAATTAGCATACATTAAAATTTATATAAATGGGGCAGCTAGGTGGCACAGTGGATAGAACACCGGCCCTGGAGTTGGGAGGACCTGAGTTCAAATTCGACCTCAGACACTTAACACTTACTAGCTGTGTGACTCTTGGCAAGTCACTTAACCCCAATTGCCTCACAAAAACAAAAACAAAAACAAAAAAACTGATATAAATCAGAAAACTAGTGTAGGGAACTTTTTGGTTAGCTTTTTGCCTTCTTTACCAACACTTAAGCAGAAATGGTTTTTAGTCTTATTCTTGAAAATCTAACATGAATTGATTTAATTACTTGACAGAATAAGTAGAATAAACTTGATGGAATCTCCTTGGGGAATGTGAATTTTGTAGAATCCAAGGATCATCATTTTGAAATAAGGCCTTATTATATTTGACTATCAATATTATTGATAGTATTTTTATATGTAACACATCTGGAACATCAGTTTTTAAAAAATTCGTCCTTTTCTCAAAAAAAACAAAACAAAACATAATGCCAGTTCAATCTTGCATTACATTTCTCATAATGTGGAGAATTTTTAATTTGTCTCCAATTTGGGACTTGCGCAATCCATCTCCTTAATTGTAAAGGTTGGTGTCTCAAAAGCATGGTGGATGGGGGATATTTTGAGCTATTGCCCTGCATTGGCGGCTATTTCTGTTACCCTTCCATATGTGAGTATTTGTGATACAGGGTCTTTCTCTAAAGCTTATTCCAAGTCCTTCTTGCTTACAGGACCATGTCCTGGGCACCTTCTCATTCATTCATCTCCATCACAGACAGAGTTCACAATACCAGGGGTGAAACCCATGGTTTGAGTAACCAAACAACCTAGACTTGTTGCCAGCAATTAGACTCATCACCATTGTTCTAAAAGAACTTCCCACTGACTTATTGAGGCTAATTGCTTGCAGGTACCTGGTTCCCTAGCCAGAAGCATCAAAAGAGCTATGAAGCTGGTGGTTATAATTGGTCTTAGAGCTTGGAAAAGTTAGATGAATTCAATTTCATGTTGTTTTTTACCTTCAGGGAGAATGCCTTATCCCACTGCTTCCCTCATTCCCTTTCTATGGACCTCCCTCCTTACTCCTGTTGGCCTAACAAAGTAATATGTTTGTTATACTCATTCTAGGTTCATGAAAGAGCCAAAAGTAGTTACAAAGATTTTGTTCGCTTGCAATAGAAATCATCATTACATACTTGTAATTGAATGTGAATGTCATGTACCTCCAGATCACCCATTTGTAGCAATATCACCAAAAATAAAGGGGAAAGGGAAAGAAACTGGCCAATTGATAGTTATGACACAATAGCAATCTTTTCCAGGTATTTGGGCACATGGAACCAGCACCATGTATATTATTTAGATTTATAGTCTTAGATTTGGTAGAGATGTCATTATCCAGATGCCATCAGTATCTGGAGAATAGTGGAAGTTATCCAGAATTGGTTGTTTTTGTTTTTGTTTCTGTTTTTTGTTTTGTTTTGGTTTTTTTTTTTGGTATGGTTGTGAGTCTGGGTAACCTGGCTGCCTTGCTCTGAACATGATTCAGCTTGTCAGTGACCTTTCTACAATGGCCTGATCAGAACTTCCTGACCTACTCCATGGATGTTCTGAATAGGTCAGTTAAAGGAAATTGGAATGATGCTAGTAACAAAGATAGCCAAAGAGATAAAGGGAAGGAATCAGAATTCATTGATGTCATTCACAAAGAGCCCAATGATTCCTCCCAACCCAGTTGTATTTCCTAATCCATTTATTATACTGAATAGATCTGACAAATCCCATAGTTTTATACATGTATATATGTACATATATATACATGTTATACATGTTATATATGTATATATATTCATATCATAAAGATAATTGAGGATTTATTTCTATCTTTACATTTTACATTCTATCTTTACCTTCTTATATCACTAAGAAGTTTTAGGGTGATACTGTAACTTGGTGGAGAAGTCTGGGCCAGGAGTTTGAAAACACCTGATTTCCATACTATCTCTGACATTTACAAGCTATAGACCATAGGGCACTCCCAACTTCTCTCTGCTTGTTTCTTCATAAGTAAAATGGGAGTAACAATTTTAATAATATCTACCTCATAGGGATGTTATAAGCATCATGTGAGGTGATATATAAGAAATACCTTGTCCATTTTAAACTTCAGTATAAATACCAGTTATCATTAGTTATCATTTAGTCGTTAGCATTGTGAGCATAAAGACAGAGCCTCCTAGCAAGATAGTACATCTCTATCAGCACCTAGCTCAGAATTCTGCACAGAATAGATGTTAATATGCATCTGACTCATAATAGATGCATACTAAATGCTTGTTATGGGAATGAATGAATGAACAAATGGTTGGTTCTAATAACCAATCCATTACACTTGTGGCCATTAAGAGTTGGAGTACTCTTCATTTTTGAATCTTGATCATGTCAAGATCATTTAGTAGGCTTTCATTTATCAATCAATCTTTACTAAGCACCTATTATGTACCAGACATACTAAAAGGACTAGGTGGAAATTTTTGCTTCATCGTCTGAAATATTCTTCCATTCCAGTTCTTTTAGCTTACAGTTTTGCTCAGGATTTCTAAGACTACGAGGGGGCTTTGTCTAGATTCATCTCTAACCAGAGTTGCATGGAAGAGTTGCCAATCACTTGCCAATACATTCTGAGGTAAGTGTATTCCATAATGATGCTATTAACAGTACAACATGCCTCAGCAGAAGAATGCCTTGCCTATTACAGTGAATTGAACTTTCAGCCAAGGGCTGACATTTCCTTTCATTTCTCTAATCAAGGCCTTTATTATACCAATCAAAATTTGAGGGGATAAGTAGTAAACAAAAAACCTCTGCAAGGGATACCTTGTCTTACAGACAATAAACTCAAAGAGCTGCTCCTGTTGGTGCTACAAAGTGGAAACCCTACATCAAACAGTGGTCTGACTGCCTCAGAAGCATCCATGTTCCGTTCAGTTTCCTCTGGCACAGAGATAGAGGGCTGGAAGAGACCTCCAGTAGAGAGATTATCCAGTGCTAATCCTTCATTTTATGTGTGAGAAAAATAAGTCATGGAGATTTTTAGTCTACTTATAAATCATATATGTCAGGAAAGAAATTTGAACCCAGGACTTCTGACTCTGAATCCAGTACTCTTCCCCCTATGCCATGGTACCTTTATGTCATACAACAAGTCTTTGGAATGTAGACTGGCATAAAATCAGATTAGGGAGACAATTGAGTCTAGTGACCTCTCTGAATCCTTAATTTCCTCCAAGACTTATCTCAAGAGCCACCTTCTACATGAGGCCTTCCCTAATTATATAGCTGGCTATGCAAGTGCTAGTACCTTTCCCCTACAGATCCCTGTGAATCTGCCTATAGATTCATGTTATTCCTTTTCTCTACAACATTCACACATCCCAGCTAGATTGTAAGTTATTTAAGAATAGTGATTGTTTTCCCTTTTATCTTTGTATTCCAGGTACCGTGCCCAATACCTGACACATAGTGTACAATTAATAAATGCTTGATCATTGATTGGTTGATTTGAGTTTTACACATTAGGCACTTTAATCTATTGCCCTTTGGCTAGCCAGAGACAGAAATTCTTCTGAAAATGTGATGATACATCATTTTTAGTCATGTAGCATCATTAGGAAAGTCATTGCTGACATTCTTCAGTCATTTTCAGTTATGTCCAACTGTCCCTGATGTCATCTGGAATTTTCTTGACAAAGGTTAGAGAAACAGAGAGACAGAGGAGAGGAGAAGAGAGGAGAGGAGAGGAGAGGAGAGGAGAGGAGAGGAGAGGAGAGGAGAGGAGAGGAGAGGAGAGGAGAGGAGAGGAGAGGAGAGGAGAGGAGAGGAGAGGGGAGGGGAGGGGAGGGGAGGGGAGGGGAGGGGAGGGGAGGGGAGGGGAGGGGAGGGGAGGGGAGGGGAGAGGAGGGGAGGGGAGGGGAGGGGAGAGGAGAGGAGAGGAGAGGAGAGGAGAGGAGAGGAGAGGAGGGAAGGGAAGGGAAGGGAAGGGAAGGGAAGGGAAGGGAAGGGAAGGGAAGGGAAGGGAAGGGAAGGGAAGGGAAGGGAAGGGAAGGGAAGGGAAGGGGAGGGGAGGGGAGGGGAGGGAAGGGGAGGGGAGGGGAGGGGAGGGGAGGGGAGGGGAGGGAAGGGAAGCGAAAGGGAGGGGAGGGGAGGGGAGGGGAGGGGAGAGGAAGACAGAGACAGAGAGACAGAGACTGTCTTGTCTAGTATAGCCTTCCATGGCCACTACTCCCTTACATGTATTACCTAATCTCCTTAAAGGGAATAATTATCTCCCTTGCTTGTATTTGTATATCTAGACCTTAGCAAAATGTCTAACACATAGTAAATATATCACAAATGCATTTCATTCATTCATTCATTCATTCATTCATTCATTCATTCATTCATTCATGTATTCATCCCCATTTCCCTTTCTGTCTCTAACTCTCTAGCAGGTATGTAGCTATATAGATAAAATCCTGTCAAACTGGATAGCACAGAATAGAAAATAGCCATTTTCATCCATTTTTTTTCCTTTTTGGGTGGTTATTGTTATCTTGTTGAAGAACTATGCACCTCATTGAGAAGACCCTATATTTGGCAGTTGTGCAAAGGGAGAATTACAGAGAGGAGATGCCACAAATAGGGGGAGTAATTAGGCGGTATTTACACTAATCCAATGGGAAGTTGTACTATGCTTGGTGACCGTAAGAATGGGCAGAAGGAATGAGAGAGTTGTTGTAAAGGTAAGTTCAATAAGGACTAAAAAATGATTGGATGTGCAAGAATATCATTGAGATGGAGAGTAATGAGTAGAGGATGATTCTGAATCAAGGCGATGATTCTGAATAATGAATGGACAGTGGTACTCTTACTAGACATAGGGAAGTTAATAAAAGGGGTAAGTTTAGGGGAAAATGTCACATGTTTTGTTTGGGGCCTGATTAATTTGAGATACCTATGCTATATACAGGTAGAGATATCCTTATCTACTTGCCGTTTTTTTGTACAAAGTTGTTTTTTTTAAATCCTGTTGGGGGCAATTTATAATCATGCACAGTATCTTCTTATCTTCATCTTTTCTTACTTGACATTGATTTTTTTTCTTCTAACCAGTCAATGATCTGACTGCACTCAAACAGTTGATTCTGAGATGACTCCCACATCAATAACTAGTCATTTCCTGTCTGTTACTATCTAGTCAATTTCATTTTTGGTAATGCTGTTCAGTGCCTGCTGTGTCCAGTGCCTTCCAACTGTCTTCTAGAATAAATCCAAGAAGATTCATGATATATAGGAATGTAACTTTGAAATAGATTACCAGACTTTATTCTCTTTCACTTCTTCATCTTGAATCATATTTTCCAACCTAGTTTCCTTTGTTTTCCCCTGTGTCTACCTTAGCAATGAATCTGCCAAGTATCAAGGTAAAAACTCGCTTAAGTTGGAGGACATTGTCCTTCATAATTGGTTTGTACTTTGTTCTTTGAAATAAACATTACTGAATAAATTATAATGATCTTCAAGTTTTTTTCTTTGTTTATGCTCATCATAAGAACTATAAAGCAAAGTAATCAAGTATCCCATGAGATAATGGTGTCCATTCTTTTTGGACTCCTGATGAAACCAACCACTCCATCATCTATATTTGCTCCCTTTACCTAAGGATGATTTATGAACTATACTTATATTTGACTAAATACATTTTATTCATTTATTTTGTTTTCATAACAAGGGTCATGATGAATAGGATTTAGTCTTCATAGAATACTGGAGAAAGACCATATATTCAGGTTCATAATAATGGGGCAGCCAGGTGGTGCAGTGAATAGAGCACTGGCCCTGACATTGGGAGGATCTGAATTCAAATCTCACCTCAGACACTTCCTAGCTGTGTGACCCTGGGCAGGTCACTTAATCCCAATTGTCTTAAACATCCAGGGCCACCTCCAGCCATCCTTATATAAATCTTGTCACTGGACCAAGTTACTTCTGGAGGACAGAGTGAGGATGGTGACCTTGAACAGCCCTCCCTCACTTAAATCCAATTCAATGCATGTCATGATATCACCTGATTTCATGATTCTCTTTGAGAACAAAGGACAAACAATAACAATTAAATTAATATTTGTAATTATGTGATTGTACCTCTGCCCTTTTTTTAAAATTTAATTTTGTTGTTGTTGTTGTTGTTGTTTGTTTGTTTGTTTGTTTTGCCAGGCAATGAGGGTTAAGTGACTTGCCCAGGGTCACACAGCTAGTAAGTGTCAAGTGTCTGAACCTGGATTTGAACTCAGGTCCTTCTGAATTCAGGGCCGGAGCTATATCTTCTGTGTCACCTACATGCCCCCATTTTTTATTATAAAACTTAAAATGTGTTACTTATGCCTTTTGTTTTTCATATCACATCTAATTTTTAGATTAGATGCAATTGAACCCTCAGTAATTGAACCCTCGTTTGTAACAAAGAAAAATAATTAAGCAAAAGCATACATATAATGGCACCTGAAAATGTGGGTAATATCCACCCCGTTGTATTCTATCCCTGCCAAGAAGAAAATGTCTGATTACCTGTTCCCCACAAGCACTGTTGATTTTTCACTTAATCAGAGTTCAAATTCATCTTCATCTCTCTCCCTTTCTCTTTCTCACTCCACTACCATCTTTCCTTCCTGTAGTAGGATCAGTATCCTAAATTCTTACCCATAAATGTTAAGCCAGTTTTTCCTTAAAGGTATTGAAACAGGCCTTGAGATTTAATTGGCTCAGATTACTTAAGTCTCAGTCTATTAACTTTGCTTCCTCGTGACCTAGGTAGAAAACCCATACCATGAGAAGTAAGCAATTCTTCGCTCAGGTTTCTGAATGCTAGACCACCATAGGCAACACAGAGGCAAACCTATGGTCCTGCCTGAATATTCATTCTTTCCCTGCTCTGAATAGCCTCCCCTAGCAAAGTAAATCTGCTTTGGATAACTGTTGGAGACTGAGTCTCTTATTTTTATTTTTCAAACCGTACAAGTCAGGTTGAACTGCGTCAGACAGTTTACACAAGAGGAGGGGAAATAACTCCATAGGACTGAGTGTAAATCTGTGCTTTGTAATGACCAAAAATACCATGCTCAGGAGCTGGGACCTCCAGAAAGAGCGTTTCTTTGTTCAGTAAGGATGGTCCCATTAGAGCTAATAGATATGCTTGGTCTCTAGAACTGTACTGAATGTCCTTCCAGCTTGAACTGGTCTGTCAAAACCTTTGAGGACCTATGATCCTTTTCATGCCACAATAAGTCATAAAGAGGTGACTTGTAATGACATTTAAGAAAAACACAGCATTAATAGTTAGGGTAAAGACTGTCTGAGGACTGTGCACAGGGAAGCAATTCATTGGCTTCAGCGGACTGCAGGGAAGGAAATATCCACGGATGTTCCCCAGTCAGATCACAGGACTGTTAGGTTGGGTCAAGACTTCCAGAAGGTGAGGGGCACCATAGCTATAATGGATGTGGCCTGATTGGAGAGGGGCAAATAGGACAGATGCATAGAGATGGCTAAAATGATAGGGTTACAGGATCATCAATTTAGAGCTAGAAGGGAATTTTGAGGTCATATAGCCTAACCCAATTATTTTATAGATGGAGAAGCTGAGGCCCAGAAAGGCTATTATGGGGTCACACAGGTAATAAGTGAGAAAAGTGATATCGAACCCTGGCCTTTTGACTCCAGAGGTGTAATGATCTTTCTACCATATCAAATAAGTTAGCACATCAAAAATGCTTTTCAAACCTTAAAGTATAATGTAGATGCTGTTGCCATCGATGACATAATAATCATTTGTTACTATGATGCCTCTCCATCGAACAGTAAAAAAACCAAAAAACCAAAAAAACACAGATTATGGTTTAGCAGGGAGATGTGGATCTTGGGGAGTAGGGAGAGAGTGAGAATAAATAATATAGAGATAAGGAAGAGGGCCAAAATAAGGGAAAACATTTAATGGGCCATCTCTGGGGAAATGGCAATAGGAAGAATGCGAAGTTGAAACCCCTGGTTATTCAGTTTAAGGAAAGACACAGAGTCAACTTATTAATGACAACCTGGTTTTACAAACGCTCCTAAGAACAAGAATGTTGTGTGCAGTGTTTTTCAGGGTATATTATTCCGATGAAGTCCTTCCTATGGAGTAAGCCAACTCAAATATAAGGATGAGAATGGGTTATACCTCTTAGCAACAACTACTTTGAAATTTGTACTGCTGGGTATAGAATACAGTGTTGTTGTTTTTTAACTACTGAGACGGTTTCCCAGGCAAGTTTGGATGATGGCTTATGCATAACCTCTGATCCATTTATGTCGAGTAAGAGGCAAAAATATGCACATGCACACACATACACACATGCACACAATTCAAATGTGAGCTAACTCTTTTTTTGGGGGGGGCAATGAGAGTTAAGTGATTTGCTCAGGGTCACACAGCTAATAAGTGTCAAGTTTCTGAGGCTGGATTTGAACTCAGGTCTTCCTGAATCCAGGGCTGGTTCTTTATCCACTGTGCCACCTAGCTGCCCCCAAGCTGCTAACTTTTTGTTTTAAGGCCTGGCTAGAAAGTACAACAGGATTAATAGCTTGTTTACAAGATATTTCATTAATAAGAAACTGTAAATATATAAACAAGTGGAATCATTTGCCATGTGTCAGTAGCAGACAAATTCTAGAATATAAATAGTACAAATGTAGAACATGAGGGGGCAGCTAGGTGGCGCAGAGGATAAAGCCCTGGCCCTGGATTCAGGAGGACCTGAGTTCAAATCGGGCCTCAAACATTTGACACTTACTAGCTGCATGACCCTGGGCAAATCACTTAACCCTCATTGCCCCACCAAAAAAGAAAAAATGTAAAACATGGTGGGAAAGTTTATTTGGACCTTGCAATACACGTGGCTCCCATAGCTTCCCAGATCTTACATCTGAATAGAATTCATTAAGAATGAATGCATCATGGTGGAGATAGGGAATCTGCCAATGTGCTTATACAAGAAGGTTGCAAATTTCATTACAAATGTTTTATGGAACACATGTAAGACTTTTCTAAACTCAATTTACCTTGTTATCGAAGGTTTCTTCCCCAGCTACTGTATATTCTATGGAAAACAATCTGGGTTAGACTTTCTGATTGCGACCAAGCATAACATTAATAAGAGGAAAAATTCAGAAGTGAAACCCTTTTATCAATTAGAAAAAAAAAATCTATTCCAAAAAGGGCAGCCTAACTCTGGGGATAAGATCACCTGCCCAGCCTTATGAATTGTTTCGTTGCCTAGTATCCAGAGCTCAACATTTCTTGTATATTTTCTGAAGGGGGCACAAGATTTTAAAACATTTTCCCAAAAGTCTTCTACAAAAGACAGTAGCATCAAAGAACAGCAGCTATGGGGCTTGTTGATCTGCATTCACATTTTGACTCTGGTACTTCTTGATAGCTTCAGACCCGTCATTGCCTTTTTCTGAATCTCAGTGTCCTCATTTGTTATTTGAATACCTTGGGCCAGATGATCTTGAATGCCTTCTTTAGCTCTAGAGTCGATGATCCTGCCTTGGTTGGGTTTGCTCTTAAAGAGAAATAAGAATGTAACCTAAGAATTTTGACAAGATGAGCCAATTGGGGGCAGCTAGGTGGTGCAGTGGATAAAGCACCGGCCCTAGATTTAGGAGGACTTGAGTTCAAATCCGGCCTCAGACACTTGACACTTACTAGCTGTGTGACATTGGGCAAGTCACTTGACCCTCATAGCCCCACCAAAAAAAAGAAAAATAAATAAATAAAGTAATTTTAAAAAAAAGATGATTCAATTGACTAGAATTTAGCCAGATGATCAAACCAATAATGGAAAGACCTAGGTATCTGAAGGTTCATGGTTCTAGCACCATTTCTGCCTTAAGCTCCCTGATTACAAGGGCTGTCTTTTGGCACCGCGCTCCTTTTTTTGTATCTACAGTGATCAGCACAGTGCCTGGCATGTAATAAGTACTTAATAATTTTGTGATTGATATGTGATATTAAGACAAATCACTTAACTTCTTTGTGATGCAGCTTCTTTTTCTAAAAAAAAAAAATAATAATAATAAGTAGCTCAACTAAGTGACCTCTGTAATCCCTCCCAGCTTTTATATTTTGTGTTCTAAGCTTCTTTCCAGCTCAGGCAGTCTATGATCCGAATGCTAATGTCATATGTTCTAAGGTCCTTCCCTCTCAATATGGTATCCTCTATATTCTAATAGTCTGTGTCCCAAGGTCCCTCCCAGCTTGAACATTCTGTGAAATATGTTATATATGTTATAAAATTCAGTGTTTAAAGGTTCCTCCCACTTCAGGCTGTCTGTGCTGAGTTTCAACATTTATATACTAAGGTCCTTGCCATTCCAGGTGTCCTATGAGTCAGTGATCTCATTCTATAATAAGAAGAGTAACAAAAACAATAATTACAATGTCATAACTCCTAGCATTTATATAGAGCTTCAAGGTTTAGAAAGCCCTTTACATATATATCTCCTTTGATCCTCGCAACAACTTTGGGAGGTAGGTGCTGTTATTATACCCATTTTATAGATGAAGAAACTGAGTCAGACATGGCTTAAGTGACTCACCCAGTGGGACACAGCTAGTAAGAGGTCATATTTAAACTCAGTTTTTCCTGAATCCAGGTCCAGGACTCCACTGAAAGCATCACTAAAAGAGGATGGTTAAATATTAAGTTCTCCTATCTTGATTCCTAAATCCCAAATAGTAAAATTGGTGGCAAGTATACATGTTTGACACACATGCACACACACACACACACACACACACACACATACATACATACAAAGAGAGAGCTTTCCATTATGTCTTCCTACCTGTATCCTTAAGAGCAACTCAGATTTCTCTTTCATTCTTAGGTTTGTAAGGCATGTTACTCCTACCCACCAATGTACCAATATCATTAGCCCCATTTTATAAATAAGTTAACTATGATTTGGTGACTTGGTCAGTTTCTTACAGGTAGAGTCAGAACAAAAACTGGTGTCCTCACTCCAAGTACTGTGTGTTTTCCTATACCTCTCAAACAGAAGCTTTTCTGGGAAAGGTGTCCTGGAAACTTCCAGAGAAGCTGTTGATCTGCCTGTGTGTATGCATTGGTAGTCATTTAAATCCTTTTTACATCAGAGAGGCCATATGGAACCTAAAACCAATGAATGACGATGATTCATTGGACTTTTCCCAGACTATGAAACTGGACATTTATGAATTCACCTGAATATAATTCCTTCCTGTAAAAGCCGTGGATACCATCAGTACAAGTAATGTTTCAGCAGATTCCTGTAATGGGAGAGATATTCCTGGCAGGCAGACTTTGACTCAACTTGACTCCAGTCATTGAAGGAACAGCTAGAAATGGAAGACAGTGACCAATCATGGCAGCAGACATATGTTTGTTTGTTCCTTCAGAGGGGCAGGTCTCTCCCATACTCTAGAAATATTTGAATTTCCTCTTTATCTCTAGATTCAAATGTAGGTTCTTTAGCTTGCTATTTAAAGCCTTTTATAATCTAGCTCTGGCTTACTGATACCAGCTGATGCTGATTATTCCCCTTCATAAAAAGAGCTAGTGCTTTAACTTTTGTGAGAGTGCATTACAGATATTATTTTATGTGATATTCACCTGCAGCATAGGTGGTGTTATCTTTGTTTTACAGATGAGAATACTGAGGCAGACACACTTCTCCACAGTCTCATAGTTCACAAATATATGAGGCTGTATTTGAACTCAGTTCATCCTTGTAATGGAATGTACTAAATTTGATCATTGACAACGCTATGCTAAGGTTTAGTAAAAAATCCAGCAATTCAGTTAAAGAAGAAGAATCCAGCTTTCCAGACCAGAATCCAGCTTCCTCCTGATGACATCTTACCACTCCAAGAAGACAAGAGAACTGAGAAAAGACTTCCAAAGACTTAATTATTTTTTACTGTTTCATCAAGGAACACCTCTTCCTAGAAGAAACAAAGGGGGGAATGTGATGAAATAATGGGATTTAGCAGATACTCAAAGACCCACCTGGAGATTAATCAAGACTGATTAAATCAAGTGAGAGTGATTGACTGCTGATTAAGCCTACTTCAAGTTAATTGGATTGTATCAAGTTAATTGGATTGTGATCATACCTGGCTATCCCTTAAGAAGGTGTAATTCTCAGAAACTAGACTGTGAACTCAACTTGAGAACACCTTCAAAGACAATGGATTTGGATGATGCCAACCAATAACCTTGAAGCAGTGTGTAAGGACCGCCTCTGTTCCAGATCTATAAATAAGCTTCCAAAAACAGCTTGAGGAGGAGTAGCCTTTTTTTTACCGGCTTGGCGGGACTCCTGGTAGCGCGGCACAGACGGTCTGACTCACTCCAAAGGTGGCCTAAATTGGTTTGGTGAGTTTTTATAAGGAATATAGACTAAGCCTAGATTTAAGACGATTTGTACTGTATTTCTATTTTCCTATCCTTCTAATCAACAACACCTTGTAGACAATAAAGGCTCTATCTAGAAAACCAGAAGCTTCTTCCATTTACTAGTCTGGGAGATAAATTAAGGGAAGGGTTAAGTAGGGGAGATTTATGATCTAATATCCAATTTTAAATCTCACAGTTTGGCGACCACGAAGGGACCTTAAGGACCCTCCCACCCTCCCTAGTTTGGCCATAAGCCGGCTAATTCGGTGGATTTTCCAAATACCCCCCTCACGGACTTTCCCTTTGTCTAATCTCCCTTAAAGACTTTAAGCCTCTAAAAGTCTTGCTTTAAACAGAAAAGCCAGCCCAGTTTAAAGGGCAAGATGCTTGAATATTCTACTATCCCTTTGATTTTTCTCATCGGAATGTATTGGGACAGCATAACATCCCGACTTAGAGGAATAGTTTACTCAATGGTCCTTCATAACATTATTGGTTTTTTCCTCATTCAGGCAGCAAAAAGTTTTTTGTATAATAGTATACGTGAGAATCTTTGGGAAAATATGTTTAATATAAGTAGAAATTTTATGCCTGCAATTGAAATACCTTTATCCATAGTTCATACGACTAAGGATTTTATTTTTTTTTGTTTATTTTTTGTTATTGTTATTATCATTGTTATGATATGGGGGAAACTCTCACATATGGAGAGAGACCTCAAAATGGCTGTTTCTACTAGAGATGATCCAAGTTCAGAATCAGATCAGCAGAAACTACTCCCTCTGCAGGAAGCTATAGAACATAGTAAAAAGGGAGTGCCAATTCAAGTCAGAAAATATAGCCCCTTTAGACCAAGTGACTTGAGCGCATGGAAATCTTTCATCCCTAGTTTTGAGAAAAATCCAAACACTGTAATTTCACAGTTAAGGACTATATTTAATGCATATCAACCCAGTTGGGCTGATGTTACTTGCCTTTTGGAAACTTTACTGTCCCCAACTGAGATTACAGATATTATCTCAGCAGGAAATGCCCTTGTTGCGAAAGGTAAGGCCGATGTGGAATGGCCTCTAAAGGATCCAGAGTGGAATTATAATGATGATAGGGATTTCCAAAGATTAAAAGATGCTAGAGAAACACTTCTGAAGGGAATGGAATCTTGCTCTAGAAAACCGGAAAACTGGCAGAAATTTTTAAGCCTACCTCAGGAGGCTAATGAAAGACCAAACAGATTTTATGATAGACTTTGTGAGGCCGCTAGACAGTACACCAGATTGGATCCAGTAGATTTAAGAGATTCCTATATCGTTCTCAACACATTTGTTTATAATTCACTGCCAGAAATACGCAGATACTTTCTGAAACAATGTCCAGACTGGAGAAATCTCACAGTAGATAGAATTAAGGAACTTGCAAATTATGTCTTTGACTCACGTGAGGAAGATCCAGATCACCCTAAACAGAGCATTCTGGCACCAGCGATTCCTAGTCAGCCATGTGAACACCGGAGCAAGGACACTAAGGTGTGTTGTTACTGTCGTAAGGAGGGGCATGAATTGAGAGAATGTAGGACTTGGAGAAGAAATTCTAATTCTAATTACAGGCGAAATCAAAATAGAAATAGATCTTTTCGGAGGAATACAGAAAGGCAGTACCAGAATAATGGTAACCAAGGTCCCCCTCAGAAGAGGACACAGGAATGACGGTGTCTTGGGGAGGAATGGAACATAGATAATGAAAGCCATATATTCCCAGATCCGGATTTTTTGAATGCACTTGTGCCAGTCCATTCACCTCCCCAGAGTAATGAACCACATGTCACCTTAAAAGTGGGGGAAACTTATTATGATTGTCTGCTAGACACAGGAGCCTCTAAATCAGTATTAGTAAGCAAACCAGATGCTGGGTGTAGACCTGTAGGATTTTTGAATGTAGTGGGAGTCTCAGGAAAGAGCCAGAGAGTGGCAAAATTGAATCCTCGCATGGTATCTATGGGGCCCTTAACAGTAGAACATTCATTTTTACTCATGCCTGATGCCCCTGTAAATTTATTAGGTCGTGATCTCCTTTGCAAGCTTAGAGCAACCATATCTTGTGCTCCAGATGGGGCTGTCTCCTTACAATTGCCAGAGGATACTGTTCATTTATTACCAATTTTACTTATAGAAGCTCAAGGAACAGCAGGGGAGGTATCCAAAATCCCCTCTGACATTCCTGAGTCTTTATGGGCCTCATCCCCTAATGAGGTGGGGCTCCTTAAGTCTGCCATGCCTGTTACCTTTAAAGTTAAGGGGGGACCACCCCCCTCCATTCCACAGTATCCATTGTCTAGGGAAGCAATAGAAGGGATCACCCCTATAATTGAGGCTTTGAAAAGCCAGGGTATTATTATTCCATGTCATCACTCTCCATGCAATACTCCCATTTTGCCAGTTAAAAAACCCAAGCCTGGGCCAGATGGTAAACCTGTTTATCGTTTTGTGCAAGATCTTAGAGCGATTAATAATTATGTTATTCCTAGACATTCCATAGTTCCAAACCCGGCTACGATAATTTCATCGATTCCCTATGAATCTACATGTTTCACAGTGGTAGACCTTTGCTCTGCCTTTTTCTCCATACCAGTACATGAGGACTTCCAATATTTATTTGCTTTTACCTGGAAAAATAGACAGTGGACCTGGACTAGACTCCCACAGGGATTTGTAGACAGTCCCACATTATTTTCCCAAATTTTACAGCAGGATCTGGCCTCTATTACCTTTAAGGGCTCCATACTAGTACAATATGTTGATGACTTACTTTTGGCCTCTCCTAATGCTGAAATTTGTCAGGAAGATAGCCGTCACTTACTGCTGGAGCTGCACAAGAGAGGACACAAGGTTTCCAAGACAAAGGTACAATGGTGTTTGCCCCAGGTAGAATATTTAGGATTTATTTTGGCTGCTGGAACTCGCTCTGTCTCTTCTAAGCGAGTCCAGGCCATTCAACAACTCTCTGCCCCCACTACTAAGAGGCAGTTGAGAGCCATTCTGGGAGCAGCTGGGTACTGTAGACAATGGATACCCTCTTTTGGTGAAATTACTAAACCCCTCATAGCTCTTACAAAAAGTTCTGTTCCAGACAATTTACAGTTGGATCCCCAGCATCTCTCAGCCATAAAAGAATTAAAACGGGCCTTGTTATCAGCACCTGCCCTAGGACTGCCAGATTATAGTAAGCCTTTCACTCTCTTTGTGCATGAACAAAGGGGGGTGGCTTCTGGAGTCCTGACTCAGTCACTGGGGCCTAACCAACGTCCTATAGCCTACTATTCAATTCAGCTGGACCCTGTAGCGGCTGGAGCGCCACCTTGCCTTAGAGCAGTGGCGGCCACAGCGCTTTTGGTAGAAAAAGCCTCTGATTTGGTCCTAGGTAACCCTCTAACTGTGCAATGCCCTCACGAAGTGGAGGCTCTCTTACTACGTCACAGGACACAAGCCTTTTCAGATCAAAGGCTGGCTAAGTATGAAATAACCCTGTTAGGTAATGAGAATATCACTTTAAAACGCTGCACAGTTCTTAATCCAGCAACACTACTCCCTAACTTACCATTCTCGGGGGAACCGTTACATGACTGTGCTTCTTTAGTTGATATGGCTGAAAAACCCCGTGATGATCTTTTTGATACACCTTTAGAAAATCCTGATCTTGTCCTCTATACAGATGGTTCCTCATTTATGAGAGAGGGAACCCGTTTTACTGGAGCTGCTGTAGTTTCTGATTATGACACCCTCTGGGCAGCTTCTCTGCCTTCCCATTTTAGTGCACAGGCTGCTGAACTTGTGGCTCTTACACAGGCCTGTAATATAGCTAAAGATAAGAGTGCCACCATTTTTACTGACTCGAAATATGGCTTTGGCATATGCCACTTTATTGGTATGATTTGGCGTCAACGAGGCTTTCTAACATCCTCGGGCAAGGCTATTGCCAATGGGGACCTTATCAAGGACCTCTTAGATGCCCTAAAACTGCCTTCTTCCCTAGCCGTTGTACATTGCCCTGCCCACACAGGGAATAGTGATCCTGTTTCAAAGGGAAATGCACGAGCCGATTCTGCAGCCAAGCTAGCTGCATTAGAAGCTCCTGAACATGTATTTAACCTTTCACCTTCTGAGGATATTCCTTCCAACCTAACCTATGACGATTCTGAAGTAGAAAAGTGGAAAAAGAAATTTAAGGCGAAACAGATCAATGGCATCTGGGTGTCTCCGGAAGGTAAGCCATTTCTTCCCCGGAAATTCTACCACCAGGTATGCCTCTCTGTTCACAGAAAAGGCCATTTTGGTACACAAGGCATTGTAGACTCTATTAAGAGAACCTGGATAGCACCAGGTGTGACTAATACAGCATCTCGAATCTGCTCGGGCTGCTCCACATGTCAGTCTTATAATCAGTATGCTTTTAAGGCCAAAGCTTATGGAGGGCGTCCTCTAGCATATACACCTTTTGAGCACTTACAAATTGATTATATTACTATGCCAAAAGCAGGACATTATAAATTTTGCCTTGTTATAGTTGATCAGCTCACTCGGTGGGTGGAGGCCTTTCCCAGCCCCCGAGCCACAGCTGCCTTTGTTGCCAAAATTCTTCTTAAAGAGATAGTACCTCGTTTTGGCCCACCAGCCCGCATCGATTCTGACAAAGGCACACATTTCACTGATTCGATTTTATCCCAAATCTACTCTTTCTTGGGAGTGACTCCAAAATTCCACACGCCCTACCATCCACAAAGTTCAGGCCAAGTCGAACGTATGAATAAAGAGCTTAAGAGTATGATTGGCAAATTATGTACTGAAACCCATTTGAAATGGCCTGATGTTCTACCATTGGCATTATTCTATCTACGAAGTAGACCAAGAGGAGAACTTCATATATCTCCTTATGAAATGCTTTTTGGTCACCCTCCTATCCAAGCTAAAACTTTTTCCCCAGTTTATACATCACTGGTGGGAGGTGATACTTCTGTTGCTTCCTATATACAGGAATTACAGACCAGGCTACGTGAACTCCATGAGGCAGGAGCTGTGGTCCAGGCAGGACCATTAGACTTTTCATTGCATAACTTCAACCCAGGAGATAAAATATATGTAAAGAATTTTCAGAAAACCAGTGGAACTCAACCTGCCTGGGAAGGACCTTTTCAGGTATTATTGACAACTCCTACTGCCATTAAAATTGGTGAAAAAGACTCATGGATTCATTGCTCTCATATAAAGCCTGCACCATTCATAGGTGAAGAGATTTCAGATAGACCTGAGGTAGACGCTAAAGAGGTAAAAACCCTAAAGATAGCAACTGTTAAAGAGCAAAGAGAGTTCAGAGGAAAAAGGCAGTTCCCATTTAATAATCCCACTGATCAGTTAAATGCTTTGGGACTCAGTCTTCGTAAAGTATCAGGAGACGGAAATTGCCTTTTTAGGGCTTTAGCAGACCAGCTAGAAGGTCACTGTAGAAATCATCTCAGACACAGACAAGAAGCTGCTTCTTATATGATTAACCATAGACAAGAGTTTGAGTCTTTTATAGTAAATGACTCCCCTTTTGAAGAATATGTTGATGAATTAAAGAAATTTGGAAAGTGGGGAGGAAATGATACAATTGTAGCATTTGCTAAGCAGCATCAGCTGAATGTTGTGGTTCATCAATTAAATCAGCCTTTATTGAAAATCAGTGGCACAGACAAAACTGATGCTAGAGAACTCCACATTTTCTACCATAAAGAACATTATGATAGCATTAGAAAAATTAATGACAATTCAGAAACCCCTGCCACTTTGACATGCACAGAATTGGAGAACCAGTTGAAACAATGTGGCATACCCCAAATTCTGACTGCTTAAATACTTTAACCTTAACAAGCTTTTCCTTCTGCAGGTAAACTGTTTTTTTGTTTGTTTGTTTTTTGAACCATGAGTTTAATGAGTCTGTTTATGGTATTATGTTTAAAACCTATTGCTTGATTTATCAATGGACATATTGAATATTGACTCATTTCTTTTTGATGAAATTGTTTATCACTTTAAGTATCTGTTACTGTCATACTAGATAGAGAATTCATGTATAAGATAATGTGTTTACTTGCTAAAAAATTATGTAATAATGTCTAATATTATCAGTCATTTACATTCATATATCATTTACATGTCATTGTGACTATGTACATTGTGGGTATGGTTTGGAATTATTGTATATATTACAAGTACATCATCAGTTATGCAGCATAACATGCATTTTTACCATCATACTGTCTTTGGTGAAATTAATATGAGATTTATGAATTATGGAAACTTATCATCTCAGAGACTAACTGCTCTTACAATGAGTTTGATATAGGCCCTGTAGAGAATATATGTACAACAGGAGGAGAGACAGGTACATGTAAGTCTATGGTTTGCTTATGATGGCAACTATATAGACCACAATTGCTGGACACAGTCCAGTTTCTTCCTCTCTCCCTTCTAAAAGTTTTCTTTTTCTTTCACTAAGTCTGATGGCATAGTCAGAATCCATCCACCTATGGCCTACTGGATGTCTCGAAACCATGAGATGTGGTATGATAACCTTTCCATAACATTTTCAGGTGACATAAACACGTTACTAAATTTGGCTTTGATCCAGACACATGGTGGTAAGAAGTGTTATAGATTGCATAACTACCTCAACTCTCTATTATATAAAGGAGGGAATGTAATGGAATGTACTAAATTTGATCATTGACAACGCTATGCTAAGGTTTAGTAAAAAATCCAGCAATTCAGTTAAAGAAGAAGAATCCAGCTTTCCAGACCAGAATCCAGCTTCCTCCTGATGACATCTTACCACTCCAAGAAGACAAGAGAACTGAGAAAAGACTTCCAAAGACTTAATTATTTTTTACTGTTTCATCAAGGAACACCTCTTCCTAGAAGAAACAAAGGGGGGAATGTGATGAAATAATGGGATTTAGCAGATACTCAAAGACCCACCTGGAGATTAATCAAGACTGATTAAATCAAGTGAGAGTGATTGACTGCTGATTAAGCCTACTTCAAGTTAATTGGATTGTATCAAGTTAATTGGATTGTGATCATACCTGGCTATCCCTTAAGAAGGTGTAATTCTCAGAAACTAGACTGTGAACTCAACTTGAGAACACCTTCAAAGACAATGGATTTGGATGATGCCAACCAATAACCTTGAAGCAGTGTGTAAGGACCGCCTCTGTTCCAGATCTATAAATAAGCTTCCAAAAACAGCTTGAGGAGGAGTAGCCTTTTTTTTTACCGGCTTGGCGGGACTCCTGGTAGCGCGGCACAGACGGTCTGACTCACTCCAAAGGTGGCCTAAATTGGTTTGGTGAGTTTTTATAAGGAATATAGACTAAGCCTAGATTTAAGACGATTTGTACTGTATTTCTATTTTCCTATCCTTCTAATCAACAACACCTTGTAGACAATAAAGGCTCTATCTAGAAAACCAGAAGCTTCTTCCATTTACTAGTCTGGGAGATAAATTAAGGGAAGGGTTAAGTAGGGGAGATTTATGATCTAATATCCAATTTTAAATCTCACATCCTCACTCTGGGTCAATGTCTTTATCATCTTTTCCACCTAGATTCCACATTTTCCTCACATATTCCTTATGTTCTCTCATTGGAAAGGATATAGATAGGCCACTTCTCAGGGCTGGAGATAGCTCATCATCATTCATTGGAGTTTGACAGCTTGTTAGTGTTACTGTTCATATTATTCCTTTATTGTTTTGTTATGGTATTCCTTTCTTCACTCTATATGATTTTATACATATCTTCTTGGGTTTCTCTAAATTTCTCATATATTTTATTCTTTAAAAAAAAAAAAAGATCTGTAATGTCCAAGATATGCAGAAATTCCAATGCAAAAATCTCTTTTACAGAATGGCTCCTAGAATGCAAATTATTACCGTGAAGCATTGCCGAAGGGCACTGAGAGTGCCCTTACATATCCAGACTCATTCCAATAGTATGGGAGGCCGTACTCAAATCCTGATCTCTCATTCTCTGTAATCCCTCTCAACACTGCCAAACTGCTTCTTTCAGTACCATAATATTCCATTATAGTTATAAGCCACATTTTTCCACCTGTCTGCAATCATTATGTACCCATTTTCCAGTTTATTTTGCTATCATGAAGGACTGAGGCTTTGAAAATTTTGGCTCATGTGAATGAAATCTTTCTGTTGTTGATCCTGGGACATTTATCCAGTAAGTGGCATTTCTGGGTCAAAGGGGATGAATACTTTAGTGATATCTCTTGAATAATTCCAAGTTTATTTTACAGAACATCTGAACCAGTTCACAGTTTCTTTACTGGTGCACTGGTGTAAATGACTTCCCCTAGCTCCTCCCACTTTGACAATTTCCATTTTTATCACTTCAGGCCTCCTACTTTTAAAGATGAGCTTTTAAAAGCACCCATTTTCAGGGTAGAATAAAGCAGGGACATTCCAGTATTTACTAAAATCGTCTACTATTTACTAGAATAGAAATATTCTAGTATTCACTAGGACAAAAATATCCTGGTATTTACTAGAATAACATCCTTAGATTTTCTTCTAGTAAATACCTTTAGCATCTAGGTACCTCAGTGTGGCTTTGAGAGTCATTTCATGGACAGATTAGATCAGAATAGCTGTCGCTGGGCTTTCTGACCTTCTCCCATTCAAAATGATGATGGATATGTTTTCATACTCATATGTTTTCAGGCCACAGTCCCAGTGACTTCTGTCACTCTTAAATTCCATTAACATTCAGCCTTGTTTATGGGCTGCTCTGCTCTGGAACAGTGGGGTAGAATAGAAAGAGGGCTAGTCTTAAAGTCAGTAAACTTGGCTGTGACCCTTACTAGCTGTATGACTGCAGCCAAGTATTTTATCTCTCAAAATGAGCATGAGCTTTGTCTTGTGCAAAAAATGGAAATAAGGAAACTTGGACCTTGCAACTCTCTGGATTTGGAAAACAATGAATTGTGAACCATAAAGCACTACAGCAATATGAATTATTGTTGGTGTTGTTATCTTAGAATTTGGGAGCTGGGATGGAATTTAGAGTTGGTTTGTCTAATTCCAAGGAGACACAGCTTGTAATAGTAGAACAAAGAACACGAAAATCCTTCAAGCTGGAGCTAGAACTCTGCCTCTGACCCTTATCAGTTGTATGACCATGGACAAGTCACTTAGCTGCTCTGACTCTCTGTTTCCTCATATGTAAAAGAAAGATGAGAATAATGGGCTTAGAACCTACTCTGATAGGGTTGTAGTGGGATTCAAATGAGTTAATGTTTATGACATGATACCTTTATCTATGTTTTCTAGACCCAGGATTTCATTGGTAAAGGGAATTCCTAGTGTGGAAACTCCCTTTGTGTATGCAGATTGGTAACTCATCCGCTGTTTACAGTGTTAGAGATTTAACTAGGATACTAGATATATCGGAGCACAGGGTTAAGTCTCTTGCCAAGCCAGGATATGCCAGAGGCAGGCCTAAAACTAAAACTCAGTCTCCCTAACCTCAAGGCCAGCCCTCTGCATGCAATAGCACATTGTCTCTCTGATGTACCACAAATGTTTTATAGGTTAGTTTTGGTTTTGATTTCTTTGTGGTTGTTATTTTAGATTTTGTTGTGCTCGTTATGCACCTACCCATATTTAACTCTGTGTAAGGAATTCCTGATGGGAAACACCTATGAAGATCAATACCCACCCAGAAAATCAGTTTCAGCATAGAGATTTTCAACCTTTTTTTGAGTGTATCTTAGACCCAGGGTAAAGCAAGATGACAATCATTTATTAAGACCTTACTCAGGGGTGGCTAGGTGGCTCAGTGGATAAAATACCGGCCCTGGAGTCAGGAGTACCTGAATTCAAATCCGGCCTCAAACACTTAACACTTACTAGCTGTGTGACCCTGGGCAAGTCACTTAACCCCAATTGCCTCACTAAAAAAAAAAAAAAAAAGACCTTACTCAGTGCCAGGTGCTATGATAAGACTGGGGATAGAAATACAAACAAAAAGAAAATTGGTCCCTGCTCTCAGGGGGCTTACTTTGTAGTAGAGGAAGAAAGCCTGTAAATGGATCTGAAAAGGGAGAATGTACCCATACAGAGGCATGTGGGTGAAGTGAAACATGGCCTGCTTGCTCCTGTCCACAAAATTGAGGAACTGATCAATGAGGGAAGGAGCCAGCATGGTGAAGGGATATTCTTTGAATCCTACTTTTAAATCATTGGAAGAAATGCTAAGTTGCAATTAATGAAAATAAAGTTGTCTATTTTTCCATTTGAAAGTCACAGAGCCTCTGAAATCTACCCACAAACATCTCTCTCTTAGCCAATTATCTAGGAGGCTCTGAGTGGTTAGGTCATTTGCCCAGGGTCACGTAGCCTATGTGAATCTGAAAAAATACGTAGGCCCAGGTCTTTGTGAGTCTGAGGCTAGCTCATTAATCATGGTGGCATTCTTCCTCATCTGTAAATGTTAGTTATAATTATTTTACAGGTGGGGAATAGTAATCCCAGAAAGGCAGAGGTGATTTTTCCAGGCTGCACTGCTGTAGAAAAACAGTTCCAATCAGAATCTTTGGTTCTTCATTCAGTGCTTTCTCCACTACATATGCAGCTATCTCTCAGCTTGCCAATGTCTAACCCTTGGTTGCTTCTCTTTCATTACAATGGAAAAGAGGCCCTTTCACCCAAAACCAGAGAGGACGTGGATCCTTAGCCTCAGCCTCAAGATAAGAGCAACTTAGAATATTCCTCCTGTCTGCCATCTCATCCTAGCCTCTAATCTTGCCTGGATTCCCACTGCTTTGTTAGAAATGGACTGGCGTGCTGGCTGGTACTTTGAAATGTTGTTTTGAATTCTTTTTCATCATGGACTTGTTTGAGTTCCCTTTAGGCCACAAAAGAGAGGTTATCAGATAAGTGCCTTAGTTTTTTGTTTGTTGAGGAAAGAAATGGCCTTCTGCTAACAGACTTTATACTCCTGATCTCTTCCCTAAGAGTCAACGATTTCCCAGAGTTTGGCCAAATTATATATTTTTTCCCTACTCCCTTTCACTTGAAGCTTGAGACTAAACTTCAGCACTAGGGAAATTGCCTAGACTATTGAGCTTCTCCTAAGCCATCATTCTTACTGGCTTGATTTCCTTGACCTAATGGGTTATTTGATTCTCTCTCTCTATCCCCTAAACTTGGACTTTCTACTTTTATATGGCCTTTATTTTTATTTCCAGAAGGATTCTCTCTGAATTCTCAAAATTAGCAAGTTGAGATTGACCCTCATTATTCTGTGTGGTTTAAGTTTGGAGAGAATGTGGTCATTTTCTCTCTGATAAGTCTAATATATTTATGCATGATTTTAAGAGGCAACATAGTCAACAGGGCTGTGTGTGGTGGCAGACAGATTGGGGTTCAGGGCCCATGTCAGGTATTTATTGATTATATGATCATAGGTGAATCAATTAATTTCATAGAGTATCAGTTTCTTCATCTATAAAATGGGGATAATGATGGCTATTCTATACTCTTTGTGGGATTGTTCTGAGAATCAAATGTTAATAGATATAAAACACAGTATAAAAATAACTTTTGCTATTGATTTCAAAACATGTGAATTCTTTCCAATGGATAATTTGAATAAAATATACCACTGAATGAATGAACGAGTAAGTTAATGAGTTATTTTACAAAAAACATTTATCAAGGAATTACAGCATCTCAGTTACACTGCTGACGGCAATGGATACAATGATCTCTGTCCTGAAGGAGCTTATAGACTTACAGGAGAACACACAAAAGTCAAGGCCAAGGAGGTAATGTTTGGATCTAGGGAATCACAGGGTTGGTTAGTAGAACCACAGAGCAGTTGATGAACATTTCATTTTTTAGGAATGGTCATATAGTTTTGATTGCCTATTCCCAGAGAAAGAGGTAGGGGTGGAGGGTTGTTTAGGGAAAGGTGTGGTATCTGACAGAAAGATAGTTAGAGTGCATTTTGGTGACAATAGGGTGAACTATCCCTAAAATCTCTAAATTACAACTAAATGTCACCATGGATAAAGTATTAAACTTGAAAACAAGAAGGCCTGAGTTCAAATTCTGCCTCAAATATTTACTAGCAGCACGATCTTGAGCAAGTCAGTTAATCTCTATCTCAGTTTTCCCATTTTATAAATGGGAATAATAAAAACTAGTACCTCCCAGGTTTGTTATAAGTATCAAATGATATATTCAGGTAATGCTTTGCAGATGTTAAAGCACTGTATAAGTGTTAGCTACTATTAGGATGCTATAATCCTAGAGGAGACCTTAGCAATCAAAGGACCATTAAGTTTTGAGTTGGGATGAGGCTTAGAACCTATCAAATTTAATCTTCTCATTTTGCAGATGATGAAACTGAGTCACAGAGTCGTTAAATTCTTTCCCAGGGTCACTCTGTGAGTAGGTGTTTGATGCAGGAAATGAAATGAGGTCCTTCTGACTTCAAATCCAGGGCTTTCTCCACGACTCCATGTTTTCTTTAAAGTAAAAGCCTACAGCTACAGTGTCCCATATAACCAGTTGGTAACCCGTCCCTCCAAGTTCTAACCAAGCTTGACCTTTCTTAGCTTCAGAGATGAGACAGGATGTGTTTGAGGGTAGGATGATCTTTGATCATCTCATCCTGCTATTCATTTTACAGAAAACAAAAGGGTTTCCTAGAGAGGTAAAAGATTCACTGAAGGGCACACAGGTACCAGCCTTGGTCTTTGAACCCAGTACCTCTGATTTCAAATTCATGGCTCATCCTACTGTGCCTCAATTAGCCCTCAGTAGTCTGCTTGAGGTCTGATTCTTGATGTGTTGCTGTGAGTGACTTTCCACCCCCCTCCTGTGCTTGCTTGCTTGCTTTATTGGTTAACGTTATCACAGATTTAATTTGATGACCCTATCTCTCAGTTTTGTCGGCTCCATTGTTTATCTCTCAGCACTCCATTTTTTAGGGCTCACTATCAGCTCGTGTCTCTCAGACAGCACACAGTTTCATTTTGTCATAAGGCTTTGCTGCTTGAGGTAAGCGTTATCTTTCAATAGTACAGAAAATTTTTACTTAGAGGTTCAGTACAATTTTGTCATCTGGCTCAGATATATCTGTGCTTTTGATGGAAATCATGAATCACAATGGAACCTGTCCCCACCAGTGAAATAGATTCTGCCACAGAGTCCCTTTGGAACATTTGTCAATCAAGACAGACACATGCAAATTTGGTTTTAATGGTGCAAGAGATACTTGGAAGTCAGGGTCAAGGTCATACCTGTGATGGCCTACTGCCCTCAACAAGGCTGTCATAATAATGGGGAAGTGATCTGAATCATACCTTAGGATGTAAGGCCCTAGGGAAATCAAACTGTGAAAACAATCTCCCACTTAATAATCCCTTGTTTTCATGTAGGATCATGGATCTAGAGCTACTGAGATTATGTGGTAGAACCCATTCATTTACATATGGAAAAAAACAAAACAAAACCCTGAAACCAGAGAAGTTGTGACTTACCAGAGGTCACAAAGGTGACTAAGGGGAGATATGAGTACAGAGATTCTGATTAAAGCTAGTGCTCTTTCCACCTACCATTCTTTGGTTTTACTGTTGTTGTTTTGGTCTAAAACTATGATTTCAAAGCTCTGAGGACCTTCCAGTGTGGAAAACTCCCTTCACAGACTACATCTGGAGTTTTGTTCAGTTCCTCATCCCAACATTTATGAGGACAGTCAGGATAGTGAAGGAAGGTCATTAAGTCGATATCATATGATTATAGCTTGAAAGAGCTTGAGAAGGATAGCTTGGAGAAAAAAAACAACTCAGAGAATTTATTCCCATGCTTAAACTGCCTTCTCTCTCCACTCTCTCCATTTAGTAAGATCTTCCCAGAACATCCATTTTGAGCAAGACCAGTTGTGCTTCATTCTCTGGCCTACCTTTCTTTCTTTTTTTATGCTTGCTTTTGTTTCTGTTTTTAAGAGGGCAATGATGGTTAAGTGACTTGCCCAGAGTCACACAGCTAGTAAGTGTCAAGTGTCTGAGGCCAGATTTGAACTCAGTTCCTCCTGAATCCAGGGCTGGTGCTTTATCCATTGCACCACCCAGCTGCCCCCGCTACATTTCTTTTTGTCTATATTTCTGTCCCCAGCAACTATGCCTGATACATAGAAAGTACTCAATAAATGCGTGATAGCTTTCTTCTTGATTTGCTTATTGATTGTTGAATTGACATGATTACTGTATTGAAAGATTTTCACATGTAAGAGAGATTATAAATGTTCTTATTACACCTAGGGGGAAAGAGCAGGTAGAAGATGGGATGAAGGTAATTTGGACTTGACATCAGAAAAAACAAAAGCCAAAACCTTCCTAACTAATACTTAGAATTGTCCAAAGTTAGAATACACTACCTTGGGAAGTTGTGAATTCTCCTCACTGGAGATGTACAAGCAGAACACTTGTTAAGTAATAACAATAATAGCTACAGTTTTTATAGGCCGTTTAGATTTCCAAAGCAATTTGGGTGTCTTATCTCCTTTTTCCCCTCTCATTAAGTTTTATTTCCCCAAATTACATGTAAATACAAATTTTCACATCAATTTAAAAAAAAAAAACTTTGTGTTCCAAATTCTCTTCCTTACTCCCTCCCCCTCCCCAAGAACTCAACCAATTTAATATGAGCTATACATGAACAGTCATGCAAAACATTTACACATTAGCCAGGTGGTGAAAGAAAACAAACAAAAACAAAACTTCGGACAAAGGAACTTAAAAACAAACAAAAATTATGCTTCAATCTGTATTCAGACACCATCAGTTCTCTCTCTGTGGATGGACTGCACTTTTCATTGGACCTTCAGAATTGTCTTGGATCATTGCATTGTCGAAAATAAGCAAATCATTCATAGCAGATCATGTTATAGTATTGCTGTTATTTTGTATACATCAGCTCTTGAGGTCTCTCTGAGTTTTTCTGATAGCATCCTGCTCATCATGTTTTTCTTTTTTTTAATAATAAACTACATTTATATGGTATTTTAAAGAGAGATTTCTTTAAAATAAAACCTTTGAGGTTAATTCTTGCAACAACAGTAATAGATAACATTTATATAGTACCTCATACCTGACAAAGAATTTTCTTCACAATAGCCCAGCAAAGTAAGTACCATATATTTTATCATCATCATCATCATCAGTCATTTCTCATCATCATAATCAATCCATCCTCATTGTCATCAATCAATCCCTGGCTTCATCCAATCATCATCAATCCATAAATCAATCATCATCTTACATTACTCTTGCCTCTGCTTCAAAATTTTTTCACAATTACCATTATTAATTATTTCCCTCCATCCTATTTCCTTACCCATAATATTTACTCTATTTTCTATCTTCTTTCACCCTCCTTGAAACTTATTTGCTTCTGACTGCCCCCTCCCCCAATCTGCCTTCCCTTCTTTCACCCCTCCTTCCTTATCCCCTTCCCCTCCTACTTTCATGCAGGGCTAGATAAATTACTCTATCCAATTGAGTGTGTATGTTATTCCCTCCTTGAGCCAACTCTAATGAGATTAAGGTCTTTGAGCCAATTCTGATGAGTGTAAGGCTCATTCACTGCCCTGCCCCTCCCCCATCTCTCCACTCACTCCATAAGCCCCTTCCTGTTTCTTTCATGTGGGATTTCACCCATTCTGCCTCTCCCCTTCCAACTCCCCCAGTCCATTCCTCTCACCCCTCAATTTTGCCCTAAAGATGTCATCATGGGGCAGCTAAGTGACCCAGTGGACAAAGCACCCACCCTGAACCCAGGAGGACCAGAGCCCAAATCCAGACTCAGACACAAGACACTCACCTACTGCATAATCCCAGGCATGTCACCCAACTCCAACCACTCCCCCCCCAAATTGGTTGTATTATCTTAATCTATTCTAAAGGCAATCCTATGAGGCAGGTGCTATTATTATCCCCATTTTACAAATGTTCCTCATCTGAGGAACTGAGCTGTATTTGAGACTGAGATATATTAAGTTTCTTTTGCCTAAAGTCATACAACTAGTAAGTAGTTCTCTGAATGAGGGTTTAAACTCAGATCATTCATAATCCAAGTTCAATACTCTATCCACTATGCCATGCTGGACCAATGTTATATTGTTGAGGGGTTTCTGTATTCTTCTCCAACTCAGGAAGCAGCAAGGGTATACTGGTTAGGGCATGAGAACTAGAGTCAAGAAGACCTAGGTTCAAATCCTGTCTCACACTTACTATTTATGTGATCCTAAACAAGTTACTTTTCCTTTGAACCTCAGTTGCCTCATATGAAAATTTAAGGGATGGAACTTAAATACTCCTGGACCCCTTTCCAGATCTAAATCTATTATGTTATAAATTCTATGACTCTATGTGACTTTGGAAATATAGAATGACCTTTTCTTTGTGCCTTAGTCTAAGAGAGTTCCTTTTGCTACTGAGAGGTTCAAAAACTTGTCTAAAGTCAAATCAGAGTTATATTAAGTTTAACACTTAGAATAGAGGGAGACCTGATTTGCAGTTGGACAGTCCAGGTGCAAATTCCCCTTCTATTTTCCTCCTGCTATTAGACGTGGTGGCTGTTTTTTTTTGTTGTTGATGTTCATCCTTCTCTCTTGAGGAGGACTAATGACATCACAAGGGTAATAATGTCTTGACTTGTGTGTGAATGGGATTTAAGTGAGGCAGAGCTGTGAAAAATCATGACCCTCATTCTCTCATATCAGTATGACCTCATTACTATTGGCATGATCTTAGATAAGACGCTTATCTCCTCTGGGATTAGTTTTCCTCACTGTTAAAATGGATGGTTATGAGGAATGAATCTCTAAGACTCCTTCCAAATCATTGACCTTACAGCCGACTGGAACATGAAAGTATTAATAATTGTTAACATTTTTATGCTACCTTAATGTTTACCAAAAGTGCTTTGTCATGTTATTCCATTTTATACATACATACATACATATATATATATACATATATATATATACACATACATACATACATACATACATATATATATATATATATACACACACACACACACACACACACATATAAAATAGCCCTGGGAATTAGATAATGAAAACAACATTGTCCCCCTTTTACAGATATGAAAACTGAAGACTGAGATAAAGTAAGTAATTTTCTCAATGGCATATGGCTGCCAAGTACTAGAGCTGGGGTTTGAACTTGGGTATTGAGACTCCAAGTCCTTTGACTTTTGCTACTTTCATTATACCATTATAGATGATAGGTAGATAGATAAGCTGATGGATCGATATATAAGAGAAATAAATGGATAGATATGTAGGGACCAATTTTTAATTGGGGAGTGTTAGCTACGTGGCTCACCACAATATTGGGGAAAAGATGGAGACCGACAGCCTCCCTCAAAAACAACAGGATTTATTAACAAGAACGAACTTAAAAATACAAGCAAAATCAGAATTAAGGGAAAGGAAATAAAATGAGGGAAGGGATATGATACAACCTGAATAACACCACCGCCCAGGAATCAGCTGAGAACAGACAACTGCATCCTGTCGCCTTCCAGCTTCAAGCTAGAATGGTGAATCTTCTCCCTTCTTCTTCCCAGCAGACCCCAGGCTGACCACATATAGTCCCAAGCCAAATGGCTGGCAGCCCTGACTGACAGTCACATGACTGCCCTCACTGGCCTTCCAGTCATTATAATTTTGCCAGGCCCATGTGGGCGTCCTCGAATGGTGATGATGTGAGGTGTTAGCGCCATGGTGACAGCTACAACCAGTGGGTGGAGCTCCTTGCCATTTGAGGAGGTGCTGTGCCTGAGCCCCACGCCAGTGCACCCACCAGGGTTTTTTAAATTCTAGCCAAAAGATGGGGTCATAAAAACCTCAAATAACAATTAAACTTGATATATACAGCATATTGGATTCCCCACTTTGGAGGATACTCATATCCATACGTAATACAAAATTGAGACAGTTATGACGTTACTAAAACTTTTTACCACTATATGTCTGGATCAAGGCCAAATTTAGTTATGTGCCCATGATGACACCTGAAAGGTTACCATGCCAAATCTCGTGGTGCATAGACATCTAATAATTGTGCTAGCCCTCAGGTGGATGGATTCTGATCATGTCACCAGATTGAGTAAAAAAGCCAAGTTAAGTTAAACCAGGTGCATGTGTTAGGACTAACATGACACCAGACCATTTTTGGGATGAGACGGGAAGAAACTGGACTATGTCCAGCAATTGTGTTCTACATAGCTTCTCTCATAAGCAAACTATGGACTTCCCTAATGTATTTGGCTGTTCTCTCAGCCTCCATCAGGGTATCTCATGTGTACCTGTCTTTCCTCCTGTTGTACAAATATCTACAATTTCACTTGGGGATAGTATAATTTCCATAAGACAAGTGACATTAGCCCAAGTGGGTTGATGTGTATTAAATATAGACCTTAACTGCGAAATTACTGGCTTTGGATTCTGATCAAACCTAGTTATAAGTTTTTTCCATGAACTCAGATCCTTTGGACTGAATGGGCTATATGTTTTACGCTGTACTCCTCTACGGGTATGGCCTGTTACATCCTGCAGGGGGAGCAGTTTCTGTTGATCTGATTCTAAAGACTGGTCTAAATCTGTTTCTGAACTCAGGTCATCTCCAGCAGAGGGAGCTGTTCTGGCATCCCTCTGAACACGTGGTCTGCTATGGTCATATCCCTTCCTCTCTTTAGAGCTTTTTTGGGAGAAATGCCACATTACAATAATGAGAATAATGAGAATAAAAATTATAGCCAAGGGACAGCTAGGTGGCACAGTGGATAGAGCACTGGCCCTGGATTCAGGAGGACCTGAGTTCAAATCTGGCCTCAGACACTTAACACTTACTAGCTGTGTGACCCTGGGCAAGTCACTTAACCCCAATTGCCTCACCAAAAAAAAAAAAAAAAATTATAGCCAAAAGATGGGGTCATAAAAACCTCAAGTAACAATTAATTCTTTACAGATAGATGGATAGATACACAGAAAGACATATAGGCAGAGAAATATGATGGGAAGGAGATAGAGAGATGATAGATATATTGATCAATGGATAATCATGAAAGCAATCAGTTGACAGACCTTTGAGCTTGTTGGTTGGGTAGAAGTGGAGAAGTTAGAGTCTAATTGTGTGGGTATATATATCAAATGCAGTTTTTATCCTCACTATTTTCTAGGGTTACTTCCCTAGTAATAAAAAAGGTAATAAGTTCCCACAATGGCAGGGACTTCAGTAATGGTCTTCATTGCTCTGTTATTCCCTTTATTTTCTTTGGTACATTTATAGAGAGATCAAAGCCACTTTGTCAGGGGGACAATATAGGTGGCCTGAGATTGATGAAGTTCATGCTACCTTGGCCATGTAACCTAACATCTCTGAGCCTCAGTTTCCCCATTTATAGCATAATGAAGTTGAGATACAAGACCTCTAAGGTTCCTTTCTGCTCTAAATCCTAAGAATATTTGACTCCATGTCCTCTAAGGTTTCTTTCTGCTTGAAATCTATGATCCAAAGTTAGTCTTCTAAAGTTCTCATCTCCCTTAAAAGCATAGCTCATTGCACTACCTCTAATTGGGACCTTTCCTGATTCCCTAGGAGTTAGCACTATTTCCATCCTCAGTTACTTTGTGTTATTTTGTGTTATTCATGTTTGTATATTGGAACCCTAGAGCTTCTTGAGGGTGGAATTTTGGGGTTTTTGTCTTTGTAGAACCCAGGAAAGTACCAACAGACATTGCATAAATGTTTGTAATTGAATGGAAAATGATATTTCGTAATAATATATCAGAAGACATTGCTATAGCAGTAGTAATAATAACAACAATAGAGAGAGCATTTATATAGTGCTTTAAGGTTTGGAAAGTGCTTTACATATGTAGGACAGCAAGGTGATGCAGTGGATAGAGCACTGGACAGGGAATCAGGAAGATGTGAGTTCAAATATGGTCTCAGACACTTACTAGCTGTGTGACCCTGGGCAAGTCACTTAACCCATTTGCCTCAGTTCCTTATCTGTAAAAGGAGCTGGAGAAGGAAATGGCAAAACACTCCAGTATCTCTGCTAAGAAAACTCCAAATGGGGTCATGAAGAGTCTGACGTGACTGAAACGACTGAACAACCACAAATTACATATGTTATCTCATTTTTTCCTCACAGCAACTCTGTGAAATAAGACACTGAAGAAACAGAGTCTGACAGAGGTTCCATGACTTGCTCAGGGTCACAGCATTAATAAATATCAGAGACAGGATTTGAACTCAGGTCTTCCTGATTCCAGGCCTAGGGCTACATACACTGTTGACAATCAAAGGATTAAAAGCTGGGAGGAATCTTTGATATTTTCTAGCCCAGCCCACTTATTTTGTACAGTAGAAAATTGGAAGTCCAGAGGCCATGATTACACAGACAGGAAGTGGCAGAGGCAGTTCTGAAGCCTGGGTTATCTAAGCTGAAAGTCGGGGCTCATTTTGCTTTTCCATGCTCTGAGAGAGCAGAAATAGGAGCACAAATGGGTATACGGGGTCACTGGATGAGCCTGATTATTTCACAGTCTAATATGGGCTATGGCAGTAAGTGAGGTACTTTAAGTCTGTGCCAATTGTTTCCATTCATTCGGGTCCCATTTAGCGCTCTGAAGCAAGGCTTCCCTAAATGAGATTTAGTAGCAGTAACAGTAAATAACATCCCAGGAGCAGTAAGAATCAGTCCATTGAACTAAATCCTGTAAGTGTGTTCCCCCTCATTAAAGATCTTTTCCAGACAGAGGCTGGATAACCACAGCAGGGGTGATATAGAAAAGATTCTTAGTCAGGTATGAGTTAGACTGGATGCTTTATCATATCCCTTCTAGTATGGAGAATCTATGATAAATATTAAATAAAATCACAGACTCCAATCCTTTTTCTTTTTTTTTTAAATTTATTTCTTTTTTATTTTTTTGTGGGGCAATGGGGTTTAAGTGACTTGCCCAGGATCACACAGCTAGTAAGTGTCAAGTGTCTGAGGCCAGATTTGAACTGAGGTACTCCTGAATCTAGGGCCATTGCTTTATCCACTGAGATACCTAGCTGCCCCTCCAATCCTTTTTCCACTTAGCCTTTCAAATACTCTCAGTTACTCAAAAAGTATTTATTAAACACTTAGTGCTTACTATACCAGGGTCTCACACCCATAGGTGAGTTAGGGGGATATCTATTCCAAAGCATGTAAAGATTTCTCCTGGCAGAATAGGCAGATGAGAACAATTTGTTCCAACAGCCATGAAACAGCTGAAACCGGTGCTGAAGAGTGCTTAGAGCTTGTTTAGACATCCAGGACGCCAAGGTAATCTACTGGATCTCAGGCTATCACCACTCACCTTTCTTTCATCTTGCAACTGGACTTTGATGACTCTGGAAGAGAGAGATTGATGACTTTGTGTAACTCTGCCTCACTTCAATCCAGTTTATGCACAAGTCAAAAGACCTCACCCGGACCATTCACCCCACCATAGTGATGTCATTTTGATCCATTAAAGAACAACCACCATACCATACCAGGCACTGTACTAAGTGATGCTGATATGAAGGTTCACCCCCCCCAACCCTAGTACCTGTCCTCACTGAGGTCATATTCTAATGAGGGAGACAAGATGCAAACAATTGTTAATAGGAGGTCGTCCCAGAGGGAAGTGA
Source organism: Dromiciops gliroides (assembly GCF_019393635.1). Lineage (NCBI taxonomy): Eukaryota > Metazoa > Chordata > Mammalia > Microbiotheria > Microbiotheriidae > Dromiciops > Dromiciops gliroides. The sequence continues at coordinate 29,358,608 of NC_057862.1, read as the reverse complement.
CAAGTGGGGTGCAATGGGCAAGGGCTCTTGCATAGGGAGATATTTGAGTTGAGTTGTAAAGAAAGCCAAGGAAGCCAGGAGGTAGAAATCAGAAAGAACAGTATTCTAGTTATGAGTAATTACTGGTAAAAAGGCCTAGGTCAGGAGGTGGAGTGTCTTTTGGAAGGAACATCAAAAAGGCCCTTGTCTCTGGATTGTAGAGTAGTTAAAGGGGAGGGGAGCAAAATGTAAAAGAATGGAAAGCTTGGCAGGGGCCGTCTTTGAAGTACTCTGAATGCCAATCATTGAATTTTATATTTCATCCTGGAGGTATTGGAGAAATATTGGAGTTTATTGAGTAGAGGGGTCACATGATCTGGTCTGTATTTTAGGGAGATCAATTTGGCAGCTGAGTAGAAGCAGTACCTAGAGTGGGGAGAGGTTTGTGGCAGGGAGACTAATTAGTAGATTATTGCAAGAGCCTAGTCATGAGGCACCAGGATGTTGGTGGAGAAGAGAGAGAGGGAGTGTATGCAAGACATGCTAAGTAGCTAAAATATCCAGGCCAAGGCAACATATTGGATATGGGATTTGGAGGAGTGTGAGGAGCCAAGGATGACACATAGGTTGCCAACCTGGGTGGCCGTAAGGATAGTGGTGCCCTTGATGACAATAGGGAAGATTAAGGGTCTTTTGGAGGTGGGAATAGTGTCCATAGGACATCTGTTTTTCTCTTGGTATTCTTGATTTCACTCTGTCATATGTTTGATTAAAAGTTTCATTAATAGAGCCGCTAGGTGGAGCAGTCGATAAAGCACCAGCCCTGGATTCTGGAGGACCTGAGTTCAAATTGGACCTCAGACACTTGCCATTAGCTGTGTGACCCTGGGCAAGTCATTTAACCCTCATTGCCCCACAAAAAATTTTTCAAAATATTAAAATATTAAAAGTTTCATTAATATTTGTCTTTTTTTTTCTTTTCCCCCTCTTTTCTAACATGTCTGCCTTTTATGTCCACTTTGGATAAACTGCCCATGTCCTCTGGTCCAGTGCTTAAGGTCTCATAACTGGTACTCTCAATTCATGGTTGCTTGCCTCCCCCTCCTTTTTTTCCCTGGTGGTTGTGGTGGATCCTCTCTATGCCTTCTTATGTAATCATGAATTTGCTTTCCTGCTGCCATCTTTACTCCCAGTGAATGATTGCTTGGGGGCCCATCCCTATTTTCCCTTCAGAAGGCAGATGTCTATATTGTCAGCCAAAGTCTGGGCCCAGTCAGAGCAGGATCAGAGCAAACTCCCTGGGGGTCAAGGAAGGGAGCCTTGTAGAGATTTTCCTCCTAACCCGTAGGCCACTATCTTCATTACCCTATCATATTTCTGTCAATGTGAGGGGCCCAAGGAACAGAATAGAATATTATTGCACAATGAAGAAAGATGAAGATGAAGAATGTAAAGAATCATAGAACTTATGTGAATTGATTTAGAGTAAAGTAAGTAGAATCAGGAAGACAGTGTACAGAATTACAGAAACAATTTCAATGGAATGAACAACAGCAAATCCACTCATTGTGTGATTGTAATGACCACATTTGACCCAGAAAAGGAGATAGAGAATTCCCCTTCATCCTTTCTTTGCAGAGATAGAGGACTATAGGGATAGATTCAGTGATTGATTTGTTGTACATTTTCTTCTCTTTACTTTTTATTTTTTGTTTAAAAGTGATTCTTTGGGCAAGAATGAAGAAAGGGTATATGGTGATGTATATTTATTATAGAGAGAAGTAGGTTAACAGAGAGGCTAGGACACTGGGACTGGATTGTAAAAGAACTTAGTTTTATTTTTGTTTCAGACATTCAATAAATGGGTGTTTCTGGCCTTAACCTCTTCTGCCTCAGTTTCCTCATCTGTCAAATGAGATAAAGATTAACACCTACCTTCCCTCAGGTGATTGTGAAGCTCAAATGGGATAAATTATATAAAGTGTTTTGTAAACCTCAAAGAACAATGTAATTTACTGTTTGATACTGTGCTACAGAATACCTTGTGTTTTTTTCTTTTGAATTGGTCTAAAATCTCCTTTTCCCCAAAGACAAAATCCTGTTAACCTGTCTGCTTCCTCCCCCCCCTCCCCCGCAAAAATTTCTGTTATGGAGCAAATGTGAGATCAGTGTAGCAAAAAATGATTTTCAGTCCCCAACAGCTTTCTGTGTCATTACACATTAAAATCTGTTTTATTATTTATTTCAAAAGTCTAAAATATGGAAAAAAGTGCAATAAACCAGTGATATTGCTCAGGGCTATATCTAGACAACAACAAAGGTATTTCATCCCCAATAAAAATGTAAGTTTCTTGAAGGCAGGGAACATTTTGCCTTTTAATTTAGATCCCAAGCACTAAACAAATCTATGAACCTATTAAAGGCTTAATATATACATTTCATTCATTCACTCATTCATTCATTCATCCATCCATCTATCCATCCATCCATCCATCCATCGGTTTATTCATGTAATAGTAGGCAGTACTCCTGTAAGGAAAACAATCATAATATGGGGTGTGTTTTTATATCCTTTCCCCCCTTCCATTTGGGTCTGCTCAGGTCTGAAATATGAAATCTTCTAATGGACTTTTAGGGTGTTGAGTTTCTACTCTGAGCAATCTTCAGCACCCTTTCTAGGAGAAAAGGAAGGGAAGCACATTGGGAATTCCTGGTGTCTTGAAATTAAAAGGCTTTAGAATTCAATCATTTTCAAATATTTTTAACTAATCAGAACCAAAATAATAGGATAGGTTATAGGGTTGAATAGATGGAGGAGTATCCTTGAAGTAAAAAACACCTGGGTTTAGGTCCTGCCTTTCACTCACAATAATTATATGAACATGATGAAGCCACTCCTTCCTTAACCCTTTAGTAGCCCAGGCAAATATAAGAATTAAATTGTTGATCCTCATCTATGAAGAGAATTTCTAGATCTCAATTTTGCTACACCGATGAAATTGCAAAATTTTACTCCTCCCCCCTGCCCCACTATTAGGCAGTTATATTGGATGGTCTCCATAAAAGCATAAGCAGGGGCAGCTAGATGGTGCAGTAGATAAAGCACTGGCCCTGGATTCAGGAGTACCTGAGTTCAAATCTGGCCTCAGACACTTGACACTTACTAGCTGTGTGACTCTGGGCAAGTCCCTTACCCCCATTGCCCAGCAAAAACAAAAACAAAAAACAAAAAGCCATAAGCAATCCCCACAAAAACAAACAAACAAACCTAGCTTCACAGAATTATATTAAATAATACTTATCTTGATGTAATCTAGAAAGCTAAAGTCTAGCATTTTGCTATGATTAAAAGAATGATTTCATGCCAGAAGACTTGGGTTTGAATTCTCTCTCTTATCTGTAGTGCTTATATGATCTTGGGAAAGTTACTTAATAAACTGCCTAGAACTCAGTTCTCTTATCTATAGAATGAGAGCATTTAACTAGATAGCTTCCAACTCAAGATCTGTGATTGTATGAGATCTTCATATCAACCTAACTAAAGGAAATCTAGAAAATTTCATGTTTCTCTGGCATTCTTAGGACTAGAACTCTTTATTCAAAGGTACAAAATACATGATTTTCATAACATGCCTGGCAGGATTCTGGAATGCCTTTTGAAATTGTCTTTCCTGGGGCCTTAGGTTAAGTGGTTTTTATTCTACATTAATTGGTAATCCATTATGGAAAAAGGAGGCCCTCAATGAAAGCTTAAACAAACAAAAACCAACCAACCAATCAAACGAGAACAAGAATAAGAACAAGAACAACACACTTGCATTTACAGACAGTGTCAGATATCAGAGACATATGGGGTTGTGAAGTTTTACAAGGTGACTGCTATTTATTTCCCTGAGAAATTAGATGATGAGGCAGTAAAATAAATAACAAAATTAAAATCATGAGACTTGTGTTTGAATCCTGACTCTCCTGCTCATTTCTGGTCTGACCTTCTATAAACCTATGGAACGACTTACTTCTCATAAGACCTTTGGACTTCATTTTCCTCCTATGTAAAATGAAATAATTTGATTGGATGACCTTTAAAGTCTCCTTTTCTAGGTCTCTGCTCTTATGATCCTAAATTCAGATTCTGAATTTACCACTTATTACCTGTGAGACCTTAGGCAAGAGTCTTCCCTTTCTGTCCTCAGTTTCCTAAAATACAGAATAAGAAGATTGGATTAGATTATTTTGTATTTCCAACACTTGACACAGTGCTTTGTCACATCATAAATCCTTAACAAATTATTGTTGACTCACTAGCCTTTGATTTATAAATTTGTAATCTTAGCATCATATGCAAGAGTGGCAGCCATAGTGTAAAGTCTAGGCAGTTGACCACAGAGGAGGAGGAGGAGGAAGAAGAGGAGGAGGAGGAAGGGGAGGAGGAGAAGAAGGAGAAGGAGAAGGAGAAGGAGAAGGAGAAGGAGAAGGAGAAGAAGGAGGAGAAGGAGGAGAAGGAGGAGAAGGAGGAGAAGGAGGAGAAGGAGGAAAAGGAGGAGGAGGAGGAGGAGGAGGAGGAGGAGGAGGAGGAGAAGGAGGAGAAGGAGGAAAAGGAGGAGGAGGAAAAGGAGAAGGAGGAGGAGGAGGAGAAGGAGGAGAAGGAGGAGAAGGAGGAAAAGGAGGAGGAGGAGGAGGAGGAGGAGGAAGAGGAGAAGGAGGAGGAGGAGGAGAAGGAGGAGAAGGAGGAGAAGGAGGAAAAGGAGGAGGAGGAGGAGGAGGAGGAGGAGGAGAAGGAGGAGAAGGAGGAAAAGGAGGAGGAGGAAAAGGAGAAGGAGGAGGAGGAGGAGAAGGAGGAGAAGGAGGAGAAGGAGGAGAAGGAGGAGAAGGAGGAAAAGGAGGAGGAGGAGGAGGAGGAGGAAGAGGAGAAGGAGGAGGAGGAAGAGAAGGAGGAGAAGGAGGAGAAGGAGGAGAAGGAGGAAAAGGAGGAGGAGGAGGAGGAGGAGAAGGAGGAGAAGGAGGAAAAGGAGGAGGAGGAAAAGGAGAAGGAGGAGGAAGAGGAGAAGGAGGAGAAGGAGGAGAAGGAGGAGAAGGAGGAAAAGGAGGAGGAGGAGGAGGAGGAGGAGGAGGAGGAGGAAGAGGAGAAGGAGGAGGAGGAGGAGAAGGAGAAGAAGGAGGAGAAGGAGGAGGAGGAGGAGGAGGAGAAGGAGGAGGAGGAGGAGGAGGAGGAGGAGGAGGAGAAGGAGAAGGAGAAGAAGAAGAAGAAGAAGAAGAAGAAGAAGAAGAAGAAGAAGAAGAAGAAGAAGAAGAAGAAGAAGACAACGACGACAACGGCAGTGATGATGATGACAGAACCTGGACTCAAATTGTTTTTGAAATATACTAGCTTTGTTATTCTGGGCAAATCCTTTACACTTTCAATGTCCCAGAGAAACCCCCAATTTAATGTTTCAGAGGAGGTGCCAACCGAAACTGGTAAAGGGAGCTTCTTCATCGGGAAGTTCCCTATAGCAATGAAATTGCTGGTTCAAGTCCTATCCCTAGCCAATGATCATATGTAAATACAAATGGTCCCAAGAGCAAATGTTTGTAAGCCATCAAGATTTTATACTAATATTTTGGTTTTTAATTAATGGTTCATCTAGCCATCATTCTACTTTTGCAGCTGACAACTTAGGACATTATGAATAAACATCCTCCATTTTATCAGTCACAGTGAGTTAGGGACTTTTTTCACCATCTCCTCCCCTTAACGATTCATTTTGAATGGACATCACTCATGTTCTCATTAATTGTCACCTCTTGGTGTAGAGATATAAGACTGCCATCAGAGAGAGTTATTTGACAGGTATATGGTGAGAGTAAGGATTAATTGTTGGATCACTCAAGATTTCCACTGGTATTTCAACAGTACCCAGAGAAAGATCCATAGCATTTTGTGTTGATGCTCTGTGAATGATGCATGGATGGAAATGGACATTAGTCATCTAAGAAAAGATGACATGGATGCGATCTATATTGTTAAAGTATGGTAACCATCTCAAGTCTGGGGGTAGGAAGGGAAGGAACAAAAGAAATTCATATGATAACATTATTATATATTTAAAAGGAATAACAAATTGTACATAATAGATTTGCAGTTTTGTG